>NC_138197.1:42783683-42881183 GCF_964194105.1 Spermophilus citellus
TTGTGGCTGTAAGCCAGGTCTAATATGCAATGAAACTGGCCAAAGGAGCAAAGATAAGTGTAGATCATGGTCTGCTCACTTGACTTTCATTGTATTTGCGTAACCTAATTGTTTCCCAGTAAACTAAACCCCTTTTCCTATTGGGGTTGGTGTTATAGCTGGGTAGTAGAACATTTGCCTAGCATGTTCAATCACAGTACCAAAAAAAAAAAAAAGAAAAAAAAAGAAAATTTCAGTCAACTTTTCAAATACATCCTATTTCATGTGGTTAGGTTTTCTGAACTGATAAAGATAATGCAAAGTTAAAAACATTCATCTTGGAGACAATGTACAGAACACATCTACTATAGAGACTAGCTTATAGAAACTCCTCAATAAATGTTACCAATTAGTATCATATTCAATATGGTCCAGTTCAATTTTTTACTCTTCAGTGAAGGGTCACTTTTGTCATTAATCTCCTTTGCTCCTAGGCTTCTGTAAAATTTTGTGTGCTTTATTTCGAGTTAATTATATAGGCTGTATTCTTTGTTAGATTAAAAACCTTGAGAATTCAAATTCTGTCTAATTTAGCTTTGCATTCCACACAGTGCCAAGTGGAGTGTCTTGCTCACAATAGACATTTATTAAATGCTGATCAAATTGATTTGAATTAAACAAAGAAGTCACAATCTTGAAGACAATGTTTAAAATGAAAATTCTAATCTAAGTTGTTGATAAAAATAAATTTCAAAGCATATTAAATCAGATGTAACTTGATAATATTGTTTAGATATTTTCTCACTATTCAGACATTCAAAAGATTTATTATAGCATAGTACACAGGTTTGTTTTGTCATCTGTCTTCATGAACAGACCATAAGTTATTAGAAGCAGACTCTGAATCTCAGTATCTACAGGTCATTCACAGTGCCTAGCACATAGTAAGTACTTAATAAGTGTTTGCTACATGAACTGCTAAATGGAAAAATAATACGTGGAGAGAAAATTTCAATGGATGATTGATATAAATAAAATTATCTTTATGTAAAATCGCTAGTTTTTTGAGACATATAAAGGAGGCAAATAATGGAGGTCAATGGAATTTTCAACACAAATTAGAATTATAACAGTTCCCAGTAATGTGCAGAAATATTGGGATTTTTGTAAAGTTTGTAATAGTAAGAATGTTTAGGTAGATGATATTCATTACTTGTTACTATTAGGTACCAATAACAGCTTTAGAAGTACTATTTATAGTGGAAGAACATCTTGTGTAACATTTGAAAGGATATATCTATTCCTAGTTATGTCCTTAATTTCTTAAGAAAATAGTAAAAGGACAAACAGCATCAAAACTCAAAAGAACTAAGACCAGAACATGGGCAGAATTTCCACTAAGCAAATGTAGGATGATATTCTTGGAATAGTCAGGTTATTTTAATGAAGTGAACACTTTAACAGGAAGACACTTTCAGTTTTCTCATAACTGTAGGAATATCCAGAGTATGAATCAACCATAGAGAAGGTCCTTGTGTTTGTTTTTGAAGAAATTAAAGGTTCAGTCTCAGACCTCCTCCATCTTTCTATCTGTCATCCTGCTCACCATTTGGAAACGTCATTTTCCAGAAATAAACGGGCAAGAGCTACAGAGTGGGACTACTGATTGCCCATAACATGTTGGCTGCTTCTTTCTGAAGGGGAGGTCTGAAGATGGGGACAGAGATATCCTGGATTTAGCAAGTTCCGGGACTTTTAGGTTGTCTATCTTCTCAATGTTTCAGAGAACCAGGCAGGAAATAAAAAATAAAAAATAAAAAAAAATACGCAGGAAGTAAAAAAAAAATTAAAAATGGCATCTTACCAGAGAGAATGCCTACTAAACACAGTAAATCACATGATCATCTGGGCACCTTAGCTTCCTTTCTAGGTATTAGGTATAAGTCTGAAATTTTATTGTCATTGATTCATCTGAGAGTATGTCCACAGGCAACCTACCTATCCAAATATTCTGAGAGTCACAGGGTTTAGGAAGTACAGCATTCTGTCATTTGTAAAGAGGGAAAACAAAGAAACAAATCATTAAGAACCACAAAGTACTCTAAAGTAGGAAAAGAATTACCATCTTGAAGACTCAGCAAAAGAGTATGATTCCAAAATTGATTTCTTGTAAGATGCAAAAGAACCTTTCTAGAAACTGTTTATCTGTCAGACCCAATAAAGATTCAAGAAATAGCTGAACTTTGGAACCAACCTAGATGCCCTTCAACAGATGAATGGATAAAGACAATAGAATATTACTCAACTTTAAAGAAGAATGAAATCATGGCATTTGCAGGTACATGGATGGAGTTGGAGAATATCATGCTAAGGTAGCTAAGGAAGAATGGAGGGACTTTGGATTGGGCAGAGGGGAGGGGAGTGGGTGTGGGAATGGGAGGAACGGTGGAATGAGACAGATACTATTACACTATGTACATGTATGATTGCACCCAACAGTGTGACTGTGGATCATGTATAGTCAGAAAAATGAGAAGTTGTGACCCATTTGTGTATAATGATTTGAAATGTATTCTACTGTCATGTATAATTATAACAAATAAAAACAAATGAACCTTCATGAAGCAGGATCAGCAGACAACAAGGAACAAGTGAGATACAAAATAGAGACAGAAGAAGAATTTCAATAGAACTAATTATGTAACAGGAAAGGTAAACCTCACATCTTAAAAGATACTGAGAATACTGAACGCTAGCAATGACATAGAAGGAAGAGTGGAGTGATGAAGAGGAGGATGAACTGAGAAGCTATCATACAATGTATCAGGCAAGGACAAAAGAATGGACATTATAAAAGAGAATGTGATAGTAAGACCTAAATGGACAGTCAGTTAGTAACTAGTGTTCTTGAATAAGAAATTGACACATATCATCCAAAGCAATAAATAAAGATATGATAGAAGAAAAATTTCCTGATTGACCAGCTCATGTACAAATTTTATAGCTTTACTTAATTCAAGATACAACAACAAAAGAGACCTGTAGAACTCACCACCAAACCTGAATTGTAGGGGTAATGAATAATAATTTAAAAATTCAAATACCTAAATTAGAAGAAAAATAAAAAGAAAGAATTATTCACAAAGGCAAAATGTATCCAGTAGTTATAGACATTGTCACTAAATATTTTCATAGAATTAAAAAATATCTAAGAATTTTGAAAAAAATAATATTGTGACTTAAGAATTTCATATCCAAGTCATGTTTTCTTGTATAAAAATAAACCATTTCAGAATGGTTTTAAATGCATAAGTAGTTATATAAATGTTATTTACATAACTTTATAACTTTAATTTGTTTTAAGTATTTGAAGGTTGTTCCAAATTAATCTTAAAGAGTCAGATTTTATAACACAAAGATGGGAGGGTCATAGAACAAAAGATTTATGGGGACTTTCTTTCTCTGTGTAGATAAAAATGTCAGAAGCCACTTTATTTATTTGCAGTACTGGAAATTGAATCCAGGGCCTCTTGCATCTAGCTAAGGCCTGTACTACCAAGCTATATCTCTATCTCCAGTAGGATGATTTGTAAACTAGTATTTTCCTTTGTTTCTCTTTAAAATATCACCCTTCCTGTTACCAGGAAGTTACGTCGCATTCTTCACCTCATAGGTCAGATGAAATCTCTCGATAGAATCAATGACCTAAGAAGGTAACTAGTGCTTTTGAGATGTCTAATATACCACATTTACATGCCTGAGACATGTATGACAGTTTGTTTGCTATGCAAAGCATTGTACTGACAACTTTTTTTTTCCTACCAACTTTTTCCCCATTAATGAAGCCTCTACTATGACTGTTTTGTAGGTTAGGAAACAGAAAGGTTAGTCAGTGGTCTGAAATCCCAATGCTGAGTAATAAATTTGAATTTGCATCCTAATTTCAAATAGGAGCAAAATGTTTACTTCATGATTTTTTAAATTTATGAGTGCTTCATGGATTTTCAGAAAATGGTACTTTCTATTTTTTCTTGGTTTTAACTTTATCATCAAATTGAAAAAAAAAGAGTCGATCTTTTACATCATTTAACATATACAACTGGTTTAACCTACATATTGTTAACTCTTAAGTGTACAATTATTCTACATAAAGATATTTATAGCTAAAAGTCACATTTATAATTTTTAATTAATAAGATAGTAGATTTGAATCTTTCATTACAACTTCTATTTATTTTAATATTATTTTAAATAAAATATCCCAGAGTTTTTTGTTTTTGGAAAGAAATTTGAGGACCTATATTTTTGGCTATAGAGAAACTTTTTAAAATAAAATTTTATATAACATCAAACTTACAGAAAAATTGCTGGAATAGTAGCATTTACATAAATTCATCAATTATTTAATTATCACCTTATTTACTTTCATTGTCTTTCTCTCTTCATTCTCTGTCAATGTATTCTCTTTAAATTTTTTTTTTAGTTGTAGATAGACACAATATCTTTATTTTATTGGTTCATCTTTATGTGGTGCTGAGGATGGAACCCAGTGCCTCATGCATGCAAGGCAAGTGCTCTACCACTGAGCTACAGACCCAGCCCGTCTGTCAATGTATTCTGTGATGAAGAATACATTGGAGATTGGAGATTTTATGCCTTGCCCTTAAATATCTTACCAGGTATTTCTGTGAAAAAAAAAGAGTAAAGCCCAATCTTGACATTTTTATAAGTAATTAAAATCCATCTATGAAAGTCAGAAAATTTAACATCAATAAAATATCATTATCTAATCCAAAGTGTGTACACAAATTTTGTCAATTGTTCCATTAAAGTGCTTTAACAGCAGTCCTTTTCCTGTCCCCATTTAGGATACAGTTGAGGATCATGTATTGCATTTAGTTGTCATATGTCCTCCTCTAAAAAATTTTTTTATGGTACTGGGGATTAAACCCAGGGCATGGCACAAGCTAGGCAAATACTGTACCACTGTGCCACATTCCTGGCACTTTTTATTTTATTTTGAGATAGGGTCTCACTGAATTGCCCAGGCTGGTATTACACTTGCAATCCTCTTGCCTCAGCCTCCTGTGCCGCAGTCTGGCTGGGCACAATTCAGGAGCCACTTGTCAAAAGAAACGAACTTTATTTTTAGAACCACACAGGCCAAACAAAACAGCTCCTCAGGAAAAACCCTCAGAGCCCAACTGTCACCACCTGGCTTCCCACAAGCCTCTCTCTCAACCACCAGCCTCTCCCCCTCCCACAATCCTCCTGCTCTTGAGGCCGATTGGCTGGGTCACATGGGCGGAGCCAAAAAAGTCCCCCAATGAGCAGCTCCGTGGTCTGAAAGGGCAGGGAAACAGCCCAATGAGCATCACCGCAGAGGAGCCAATCAGCTAGATGTTGCTGGGGCCCGCTGTGAGCCAATCATCAGCTGGCAGTCTGAAAGGGCGGGGAAACAGCTCAATGAGCATCTCCAATGAGCATCACCACAGAGGAGCCAATCAGCTAGATGTTGCTGGGGCCGCTGTGAGCCAATCATCAGCTGGCAGCTGGAAGTTTGCTGAGGCCCCTTCGGCTGTGGCTCTCAACACTCCTGAGCAGTTGGGTTTACAGGTATGAATCTCATCCTTATTTATGAAAAGCTTTGAAGTCCAAAACCATTTCTTCTCATGGTCAGTGAAGTTTGCAAGTGGACTACTAGATCCCCACACTGGTTTACCTGGTGAACACTGCAAAACAGTTTTTTCTGTTCCCACAATGCTGTTATTGACTCATAACCTGGGGAAGGGATTTCTCTTTTGTTTGTTTGTTTTGTTCTTAAATCTAGCAGATGGGCATAGTAGTGCATGCCTACAATCCCAGATACTAGGAGTCTGAACGGGATAACAAGCTCAAGGACAACCTGGCAACTTATGGAGATCCAGTCTCAAAATAAAAAATAAAAAGGGCTGAGAATGTAGCTCAGTGATAGAATAGCCCTGGGTTCAATCGTTAGTACTGGAACAGAGGGCTGGGGTTGTAGCTCCATGGTAGAGTGTTTGCCTAGCACACGAAGGCACTGGGTTTCCTCCTCAGCACCACCTAAAAATAAATAAATAAATAACATAAAGGTATTGTGTCCATCTACAACTAAATATATATACGTATTTTAAATAGGCTTGAGTACTGCAAAAGAAACTCAAAGTCGTAAATCTGGTGATTAGCTAGGTTTGGAATTACTGAGGTCAATCAATGGCAAACTTGGAGAAGATTCTGCTGAACTTAGCCAAAGCAGCAGCATTAGAAGAGAGAGGAGGAAGAGGAATGAAAGAGGAATCAGGGAGACATAGGAGGTGAGAACTTTTCCACAGATACTGAGGAATGTTATTCTGAAGCACAGCTAGTAAAGAAGATAACTCTGGAAAGAGTAAAACAAAAAAGGTTCTTTTGACTTTGATAATCTTAAGATTCAAGAAAGCAAATTGTTTCTTGAAAAATTTTGACCTATTCTGCAAGAAAACATTTCTGTGATCATGTAGATTTGAAGAACAATATTAATCCAGATTCTTTCTCACAACCTTTCATATATAAATATTTATCCTAAATCTACAAAATTACAAAGCATTTACCCAATTTGGGAACCATATCATTCTTTTTTTGGAGGAATCCTTGTGCTACAGGTGGTTTGTACCTGATTTGTCCCCCTGAGAGTTCACGTGTTAAAGGCTTGGTTCCCAAGATAGCAATACTGGTACGTGGTGTGGCCCAGTGGGAGGTACTTAGGTTAACTGGGGTATTCTCTAGTCTGGCTTTCTGTCCTGTAATATGGTGTCTTCCTTTCACATATGCTTTTGCCTTGATGTCATCTGTTATTAGTCCCTTACCAAAGGCCAGATCTTGGACTTTCAGCCTCTCAAAATGTTAACTAAATAACTTCCTTTCTTTATAAAGTTAAGTGGCTTTAGGTATTTTGTAAAAAAATGAAAAAGTGGACATATAGCTTTACATATTATTTTATTATCTAAATTACTTTAGATGTTGCATTAAATTTTGAAAAACTGAACCACGTAACTCAGGTAAGTTTTTTAAAAAGACTTTCACAAGGAAAAAGTTATCAGGAAATTTATTTTCTCCACCTTTCTTAGTTTAGAATTATATCTAAGAACAGCAACAAAGACAACATATAGAATAATGGTGACTGACAAATGATTAACAAAGAACCATACAAATGACTAATAGTAATGAAGATGATGGTTGGCTAAATCAAATAAAATGTGCGTTGAGGCAAAAAGTGCATGATGTTAGGCTCTTTATGGCTGGAGAGTATTTGACTTAACTTTCTTCGCTAGAAGATAGAGATTAATATTAATATTTTAAAACTTTGCATAAAATCTCCTTTATGTCCCTTTTGAGTTTTCATGGTTTTGAACATTCCATGAAGGTAAAAGAAAAAAATAAATCCAATAAAGTCTGAAAGTACTAGTTAATTTTAATTTTTTTTTTAAGATAGAGTGAGAGAGGGAGAGAGAGAGAGAGAGAGAGAGAGAGAGAGAGAGAGAGAGAGAGAATTTTAATATTTATTTTTTAGTTCTCGGCGGACACAACATCTTTGTTTGTATGTGGTGCTGAGGATCGAACCCAGGCCGCACGCATGCCAGGCAAGCTCGCTACCGCTTGAGCCACATCCCCAGCCCCACTAGTTAATTTTAAAAAAAAGTTACTCCTCCACTATGGAATAATAGAGTTGTCCCTATGGAACAATGTCATTAAAAAAAAATTAAAAAAGGTTCCACCATTCCCCAGCTTATCTCTATAATTATAGTTTAAGAAAAAATATATTTTATGCTATTTATTTGTATTTATTTACATTAGTAACATATCATAAGATACCATAGAAATTGAGAAGCAGCTTTGGGTTGATTATACTCACCCAGATGCATTTCTACTTTTTATGCAATGGCTGAGGTGACCCATGTAGATACATTCAGCTAGGAGTAGGCTGGGGCTGGAAAAGACATGTCAGCTCCTTATCCTCTAGGGTCTTCCTTCCATAGAACTCCCCTCTAGCTTGAGATTTTTCATAGCATGGCAGTTAGTCTCTAAGAAAAAATTTTCTAAGACAAGCTGCAGTGTGCAAGAATTTATCAAGCCTCTACTTGTACCACACTGGTCACTGTCCCATGGAACAAAGTCAGTCATGTGACAGAGCTAGAATCAGAAAGAACTGGAGGGTGAACACTATATGAGGTGGTGCTTTGGGGGCCATCAGTGTCATAGTCTGCCCCAGAAGAAGAAATTAGATTCATTTCTGTCTGTGTTGACCAATAATTTGCATCTGATCATCCATCTAGGTAAGGACAGAAGACAGAAGTAAAGAAGACGGGTATATTTATAAAAGTACTTAGAAATACTTTTTGGAACATATAAATTTTGTGACTAATGAAATTAATTTCCTAATTGGAATCACTTATGATTTGAGTAGACAAGATTAAGAACTGCGAATTGAGCTGTTTCTAATATGTTAGCTACTAAAATTAATACCATAGCTAATATCATAGTGCAATAAAACAGGAACTTTGGGCTAGGAAATAGGGTACACACAACTGTCATTAAGCTGTGTGACTTTTAGAGTGCCATTTAAAATTTTAAGACCCCATTATATATTAAAGCAAATGTCTTGAACTATATTACTTCTTAACACCATTTTAGCTCTAAAATTTTCCATATCTTTAAAAATTCTTAAAATAGTATTTGAAACTCACAAAAATCAAGACGTAACAGAAATTTCCTTACTAGTCAGTGATGAATATGTAACCACTAATTTATAGTTATTAAGATTTTAACTCAACCTATTGGCTCCTTTTATTAGCCTGTTAAAATCTCAGTCAAAACAGACAGCACTGTCAAAGGATGTTTCTATGGTCTGGGTAACTATCCTTTGATGTTACCAGATAGCACCATGATTAGAACTCAATAATAAACAAGTTTCCTATACAGGGCTGGAGGATAGTTAAATTTGCAAATATGACTAAATTAGAAGGGAAAGGAGGTTACATTGTTCTGCAGTGGTAGGAGTTATGGAGTGTTTGGTGATCCCTGCTCATCAGAGATACAGTATAAGAAATGTGTCTCACTTTGGAATTCCTCTTCCCAACTTTCTACCTTTCCACCTGAAGAAGGTGGCTTGAATGACTGAACTTGCAGATCCCTTGTGATGTTCCCCTCCCACTCCCAAGCATTCTATTGTCTTTCTGGTCATTTAGTTAAACTTTTCTTTTACTCTTCTTACAAACAAACTGCCCTAAACTTACAGCAGTATAAGGCACTGGCTTGTGTCTACATATAAGCTGTTATTTTCATGATAGAAGTTTTGTTTTATGTTTTTTTTCCCCAAAATCCACAAATAGCATCCTATTATTCCTTTTTCTAGCTCTCATTTTTTTCGCCCTTGCCTTGTGTATGTGGCATCTTCAAATAAGCTCTTTCATTTGCTCCCTTTCCTACCTCCTTACATGCTGTGTACTTCATATTAACTGGTCCATCCTTTTGAGTATGGAAAGTTTTATATGATATACAAGCTTTATAAAGTGCTGTATATGCTTTGGATTCACAATGAAATTTTCATGCAGGGATATTTTTCGGCCTTGGGTCACTACTATCCAAGTTTTCTGTGTCTTCCAGTTTCTTCAAAGCTGATTTGCTGTGGATGAAATACTATATAGATCTGTATGATAGAACTTTCCAGGGTGATAGATATCTTTTCCTACCCCTGGTGTCCAATACTCTATCCTCTAGCCACATGTGAACCTATAAGTTTAGTAATTTAATCAATTTTAAATTATACATTCAAGTGTAACTTATGGCTCCCCTGTCATAGTAGTGCAATGGAAGAGAGAATATTTGCACTTTAAGAGTTATTTTCCTGACTTTCCTACACTTAGATTATTTCTTATACTTGGAATGTCCTGCCTTATTATCTCAGTCCAGAAAATTCTACCCATCATGATAGGTCTAGATCTAGATTTATCTTCTACAGAACAGTGTCTTGCTGGGAGACTGTTCTGATCCTCACTTTCTTGTAACATTAAGCATACCACTCCTCTGCAATTATGTCAAACTATTTATTGTGCACTACAATTCAGCTGCTTCCTCAAAGTGTGTTTTTCTCCATAATCAGAATTAAAATTCTCTTCGAGGTCAGAAACTCTGTCTAACATTTCTTTTGCATTCCTCTTGGCAACATACCATATGCTGGGCACCTGGTTGCTGTTCAATAAATATTTATTGCATGGATAAATAAAGTAGTTTACATGAGGGAGCAGGGTGACTGGGCAGATGGTTCCCAAACAATAAAAGCACCACTTCTTCCTACTAGAAATAATGGTATCTTTTGATGATTTTTCCTTAAGGTTCCAGAAAAGTCTCTAAATATGCAGTTAGGAAGCCTGGTAAGGAGAGAACCAGTTTTTTTTTTTTTTTTTTTTTTTTTTTTTTTTTTTTTTTGAAATTTCAGTGTGTAGTTCGGCAGTGTTTCATGAACAGGCTTCTCTGTTTGATTTCCTCCAATATGAAATACACCTAAAGCAGAATAGAGTACCAGAGTGAAATTTTAAGCTTTCTCTCATGTGTGTAGAAAGCCACATGGTGGCTCCCACCACTAGTGATTTCAGATCTGTCTAATAGTTCTGGTTTGACTTTTTACAACTTCTTAAAATGGTTGGCTATGTTATTTGTATATTGCATTAATTCAAACTACTGACATGAGGACTGTTACTCCTGAACTTTCTGGAGTGGGACAAGCAAACAAAATGATAAAGCAAATAACAAACAATGTAACACACTGCTAATGATTTAAAATCATCCTAAAAAAGAAGACTTCAAAATATTATGTAAAATTCTCAAAAAGTTTGAAAAGACATGCCATTTAAAGTAACAATATAGTGTCACTAACATTTTTGAAAATAGTCAACAATGTCTAGAATTTGTTTATACATATGGCATGCATTTTAGATGTAACAGCCAGGAAAATCTCATTATTGTAGACTTCACTTGAAGATCTCTGAGGTCCCTTCCAGCTTTAAAATGCTGAATATAATTCAGAATTTATGATAATTTGAACTAGGCTAGGCTGAAATTTACTTTTGTATGATCTATGAAGCAAGGATTTGCTAATAGTGTAAACAAGGTTGCTTGAGGCTTTTAACCAAGCTGTTCTTAAAGATTTTAACACATTGTGTGATACAAATGGGTCTAACTAATTTCAAATGATACCCACCTATTTATTAAAGCATGCAATGAAAGTCTGTTACTTAGAAGTACTTTTATTAGCAGCTAAATTTACAGTTTGAATTTTAAAATGAGACATCTGCATTTTTATTAGAATCTATAGTTTATTTTGTTCTTAATTCAGGTTGGTTTCTGTAAGGGCAGACTATATCAATGTTTTTTTTCTGTAATTAGAAATGATTACATCAAATACAGTTGTGTGGGCTGTGGTTGTCATTCAGCAATAGGGCACTTGCTAAGCACATATTATGCTCTGGGTTTGATACTCAGCAGTAAAAAAAATATTTCACTTAGTTATTTTTCTCCCTTTTACTTAACTTGTTTTTTAACATGTTGATATATTAAAAATATATTTATTAGACATGGATATTATTTCAGTGCCAATTCAGGTGAGGCAGTTTATGGCAACCTAATTACTCTCTGAGGAATAATTAAAAATCCAGAGCTTCTTAAATTTGGCTGTACAATGGGGTAATATAGAAATACAATGGGGTAATATAGAAACTATAAGATTAGATTGATTCCTGTAAGGTTTTAATTTTCTTCTTCAACGTATTATGATCCAAATTTGCTTTTACTGATGCTAAAACAATTCTTTGTGCACTAAGGCTAAGAATTATTATTTACTGTAGAACTGAGATTTTACTCTAGACAACAGGGCTTGACAATATGCTTCACTTAAAAATGATAAAAATCCATCTAAAAATCTGTACAGAAAATACATATACTGCATTATAAAAAAATGAATATAAAAGGATTAACTTAGTAGGGTCTTGCACATGGTTTAGAATGACAAGTTGAAAATCATTGAAGGGAAACAACTAAGGGATGTTCCTTATCACTTGTTACATGTTTACAAAGTGGAAACAAAATTATTACTACTGAGAGACATCTGTTTAAAAATCTCTATGTTGTCCCTTTGCAAGTATAATTTTAAAATATCATAATTTTGGAGACTGTAGGGCAGATTCTACTGGGCATATTTGTATTAATACACAGGGATAAATAACTATGATAATGAAAAGACATACAAATGAATGCCAAAATTTTACATCCATAGTGCTTTGAACATTGTAAAACTTAAAAAACACAAATTATTGTATTTTTTGGTTAAATAACACTTAATAAGTATCTAATGTACTCCTTTTACTGGCCTAAGTGTTCTGTATTATCTTACTGAATCCTCACAAGAACCTATGAAAGAAGAACTATGATTATCTTCATTTAATAGGGGGGAAATTAAAGTTGTGAGAAAGAATAATTTGCACAAGCGATTCCTCTAATATGTGGCAGAGAAAGCATTTGAATTCGATTATGTTTGACTCTAAAAACCTATGCACTTGCCCTTCAAATTACTGTGTTTCTAAATAAGATTTGCATTTATTTTCACATCGCATCACTTGTACTAATTATCTAAATGCCCTGATCTCTCCATATAGTAAACATGAGTAAGTCACTAATGCTAAAAATGAGAGGTGTGTTTTGAAAAAGTCTGGAATTGTTATAATTGAAAAGGTGAAGATACTAATCTAAGGCATGAGGAGTTCTGAATGATGGTCTAATGAAATTTGAATATAGCTTCTGAAACTATTTTGCTTAACAAACCAAGTGAGCATCTTTTGAAATTTCATTTGGATCCATATTTTTTTAAAATTCCATTTATGTGTTTTGTTTTTTATTTTTAATTTTAAATGACACATAATGAGCACCATGTGACAGCTCCATACATGTATACATGGTGTAATGTTCAAAAGAGGGTAAATACATCTACTTTCCAGTATGAAATTCTTCATCTGAAGTTTTTTATACCAATGTAATGACTTCTTATATCTCATTCAATTCAAGGTTTCTGCTTCATGCCAGTTGGTCAGAAAGGGTAAATTTCACTCATTACTTCTTAACATAAAGAAAGTGCAATGATGTAGAAAATATAGTCTGTTGAAGAAATATCGGTTGCTTGAGAGTTCCAATATACAAGGCTTAAAATTCAGTGATCTTTAAAATCCTTTTTTGTTTCCTCTTTCTTCCTTTTTAAAAAATTTTTAATTTTATTTATTTATTTTTTGCACTTTAAAGTATCTATTACTCACCTAAATGAAGACAACAACCGGTTCAGAGCAAGTTCTTTTTAATGTACCACTTTAACCCTAATGGCATTTGGCTGAATGACCTCTAGTAAGTACTTGCTAGAAATAATCAACACAAAATAAAACTCAGAAAGGTTATAAATGCTCATAAAATTGTTATTAACACTGGGTTAAGAAAAATTCCTTGTTAAAATATTTACCTATAATATTACATACGGAAAAAATTGGTTCAGTAGAACAAGTATCCAAAACAATCAGAAAATATAAATCTGGGCTGTGGATGTGGCTCAGTGGTAGTGTTTATGCTATACATGGACAAAGCCCTGGTTTCAATTCCCAGTGCAAGGGGTTGGGGGGAAGCGTAACCATTAATAAATTTTGATATGGGCAAAAATTTATTGGTCAGCTTTTTCTCATAATATTTACATGGCAAATAACTGACCCCAATTAAAGTATTTTCATAAAAGAAAATGTTACTGAACAAAGTAAATTAAAAGTATATAAGTTGATTATAGAATTAACTTGGAAAAATGAATTTACTCTATATACTAATATCCCAATAGAAGTGTAAAAATTATTTCTCTAATAAATTGGAATCAAAGTATAAAAATGTCAAAGCTTAAAATATTCACCCATAAATTGGTGGTATAAAAACAGTGAAGTAAAAGTATTTTGTGTATTTTCCATTCTAAAATCTTCTATCTATGAAACGAATTTGGTAATTATTATACTGTCCTGCCTACCAACTCATAAAGTATTCATGAAAGTCAAATGAGAGGATAATTGTGAAGGTGCTTTTTTGAATAGAAAGTATTATTTAATGGCATTCAGTACTTTGAGCTGCCTGTTAGACATTTTTCATTAAATTAATGTCTAGTACAAACTAAACTTACATCATGTACTCAAAATGTTAATCTCTCTCTATGACTTCCCTATACTGTCAACGACTGTACAATTCTAGCTCTTCTTCAGTACCCGAGAGTTGAAAACTCAAAGTTCCTTTGGCTCCCTCTCCATCACTATCACAGAAGTCAAGAAGCACCTGCTAATCAACCAGACTGTAGATGTTCCAAACAAATTGGTGTCATACCTCAGTTGCTACTTGGCTATAGCCTTATCCCATATTATATAATAGATATGTTTCCATAAATTTTCAGAAATTAATTTTTTTATAATTGAAATATATTCTATATGCAATAAGATGATTTTAAGGAGTTTTAAAAAATATTTTGGATAATGAGAATCATTCATTGAAGAAGAATGAAAATAAAAGAAAACCAATTGAAAAGAGTGAAAAATTCGTGACTCTTGATTTTTCTGTGCTATGTCATTAAAACATGACATTGGATTTTTTTTTTTTTACTCTTTCAGAAAAACTGTTATGAAGGAATGCCAAATGTAGTTCATTGAAGATTTGCTTCTTTTGCTAGGCTAGCAATTCAATGACCCATTGAATTAGTGTCATTGTGGTTATGTGGTTTGGTTTCCGCTTTATAATAAACCCCAAAGCTTTAAGTAAATGAGTGTGATTAATTGAAAGTTTTAAGCAGTAGTAAAACAAGTACAGAGGAGAAGGAACAAAGCATTATTCTGTCCTTTATATGTGAGGCAGTGCAGATGACATTTAAGATATAACTGGAAGAAGCAACTGAATTATAGTGACCATAACTTAGCTGTATGATCAATTTTATTTTCAGTGGTTCTTGAAATGCAATAATAAAACATAGTAGAACAAATCCTGATGCCTATGATAATTGTGGAAAGTATTTAATTTCATTGCAAGGAAAAGAGATATATTTAATTTTTTTAATGATAAAACTTAAAAACACGGTAATCATTCATATTATTAAAATTGTTGTAAAAGAGTTATCTTAGTCATATGCCTTCATATGATAGGAAGTTCTTTCTTTTCTTTCTTCTTTCTTTCTTTCTTTCTTTTTTTTTTTTTTTTTTTTTGATGCTGGGGATTGAACCCAGGGTTTCTTGTGCTAAGCACATACTGTACCCTTGAGCCATACTGACCAGAAGAAAGTTTTTCTATATTGAATATTTTATTGGGATGATTCTATCATTGTTATATAGTCTTTTAAAATTTCTGAGAATATCAATGAATTCACATTGATAAGATCATGATCAACTTAAATGGCATGGTGACAGTTCAGCTATAATGACTCATTATGCATGAAATCTTTCCTGTTTAACTTTGAAATTGGAAGCTGATAGACCCATGTTTGGAGGATGTCTTTCTGTTTATAATAGAAACCAAAGCAGTATGTGGCAAATAACATAGTATATCTTAGTATAATTCTCTAAATATTTTAATAAAATTTGGCATTGGCACTAAGTGAAGATAAAATTTTAAAAAATGTAAAGGCATATATAGACAAACAGGACAAGCCACTTGCTATTAGGTTATGACTTTTAAAAGGAAATTGCATAGATTTCTGTATTTCTATAAAAAAGAAAATAAGAAAAAACTTTTGTATTACTTATATAAAATAACTTTGGGCCAAATGGAATCAGAGTGGTACAAGCAGCACCTTGATCCTTAATGTCTAGATCATGTATGAAAAGAAACTAATTCACTAATGAATACCATCAATATCTGAACTGGTCTTAAGAAAACATTTATTAGCACATTAAGTCACAGTGTTATTTATAAAACATGGAGTTCAAATGTATCCTTGTGACAATGTTTAGATCATTTTCACCAAAACAGATGTACTTCTCTAAAAATGAATAAAAGTTTTAAGGCTAAAAATCTATTTTTATATGTTTTTAATTTAAATGACCATTGCTTCTCTGGGTGGTGATTGTGTATTCTAGATTTTCAAGATCAGACTAGATTTCTTAAAAATGTCTTTTAAAAAATAAAAATGAGTCTCTACATGTATAATTGAATGTAATTTACTCTTTAAATCATTTTTTAATAATTAAGGTCATAAAGGAGAAAGGAAAAATATCTATTATCACACCATATGTCCTGGATTTATATACAGAATATATGGGCATTTTATCCATCACCTAATACTATAGTATTTCAATACCATGCTTTCATTAATTATTCACTTATGTATCACTTAAAATATGTTTGAACTGTAGTTTCCAAGATCCTGAGCTATCATCTTCTGGTTGTACACAAGGAATGTCTAAACCACCCACCTAAACTATTTGGGTGGGTTGAAAGAGATGGCTGTCTTTCAGCCTTCATTGATCTCTTTCTCTGTATCCCCCAATTCTTCTCTGTTTAGATTGCTATGCCCTTTAGGCCATAGGAATAAAAAAAAATAAGTTCCAATGTCACTGTCTGTCTGTCTGCCCCTTTGTCATTGAGCTCAGGAAGGCTCCTGTTATTCCTCAAGTGAACTACTAAACTTCCTGCCTTCCCTATTGGTTTTACTTCCCAGTCAATGCTGCGTTTTGCTGCTGGCATTAGCTGAAGTTTGAGTTTGATGCAATTCTTTAATACTTTTCAGTGCCCCTAACCAGACTTAACTTCCTGTTGCTCCAAGCCTCAAATGTATCCTCTAGTCAGGCCAGTTTTGTGTACCTCCTGTATGTTTCTACACCATATTTGTGCATCCTACTACTGTATTCTCTTTAGTTAAGGAAACTGGATGAAATCTTGTAATAAGCCCCTTTTGTGACTTTATGAAATGGGAACTGGCTCCACAGTTTTTTCTAAGCCCGTCCAGGGAAATTCTTTTCGAGAGGGAGAGGGAGCCCTGATTCATGAGCATCTGCTGTGTCAGCCACTTTTTTGTACCTGACATTAATTCTGACTGCACAGCAACTATGTGGCACAGGTCCTATTTTTATTTTATGAATGAAAAGCATTAGAGTGCAGAGAGTTTAACTACCTTGCCAGGGATAATACCTGTGGCTACAGAATGAAGCCCAGAGTCAACCATTTGACTCTAAGGACCAAAATCTTTGCACTGTACCGTACCACATTCAAGTTCTACATGTGTTTCCAGGGCCAGTGGTCGCACTGCTAGTGGGCAGATCAGGTTAGAGGCTCTTTTTGCAAATTGGTCACACATAGAATTGGTTTTGATCTTTGTGAATTGTCACTGTGATTTTTTGACAACATATTCTCACAGACCACAATTATCTGACTTTGATAGTTTTGTTCCAAGTGTCTACTGATTCCCAGTAGAGTCCTTTTGCAGGAACCTTGGGCCAGATCCTGCTTGGGTCTATGTTCCCAGGCCAAACTATCCTAA
Organism: Spermophilus citellus; assembly: GCF_964194105.1. Taxonomy (NCBI): domain Eukaryota; kingdom Metazoa; phylum Chordata; class Mammalia; order Rodentia; family Sciuridae; genus Spermophilus; species Spermophilus citellus. The sequence continues at coordinate 42,801,244 of NC_138197.1, forward strand.
ATGGTTGGCTCCTAAGTCACAGGTCAACCACAGAGCATGGGAAATGCTAGTGAAAGGTACATATCTCAGGGACCAACTCAAACAGTGGATGATGACTTACAAAACCATCTTAAAATGTAATGAATATATGTATCCTCAAAATGTTACACAGGGAATCTGGCTAAGGAATTTGGGCACAGTAGATTCAATTTATAGTGGTAGGGAAGCTTTATTTTTCTTTGGAAATAAATATTAATATTTAACATTAAGCCACCCAGGTGGTAAAAATACAGGGGGAAAGAAAGGAAGCATTATGTGCCCACTCCTTTGTCTTCACAAAATGTACTTGAAAGAGAAAAAGAGTTCCTCAAAGGCTTTATCTCTAGAATAGAAAATCACCACTTTGTTAAAGAGTAATATGGATAAAGATCACAGGGAAATTGCTACACACACACACACACACACACACACACACACACACACACAGTAAAAAAAAAAAGAAAAAAAAGTCTGCAAACAAAAGCAATGGATTCCAGCCTGTTGTTATCAAAGTGGATGATACTTTTCTGATTTTGCCTTGTTTTTCTCCTTCTTTCGTCTTTTTCCTTGTTGTGTAATTTTTAACATTACCCTTAGTCCCTTGTACTAAAACCACAAAATATATAGGAAATATTTTGTATCAAACACTGACTCATAATTTGTTAATTTTAATTAATTATGTATTTGTTACATAATAATTTATTATGTATTTATTTTCCTATTATCGGACATGCCTGAAAGTGGACAACTATTAATTTAATGCTGAGAGTAAAAGAAAAAAGCAACCTGGCAGATGTTATATTTTATTCTACTTCATTGCCAATTTGTGGAACTAAGAGGACATAAGGGGATATAAGAGGACATTTCTTAAACATTGTATTTAAGAAATACATATTTATTATATAAGTTTACCTTGCACAGAGTGAGCAAAATTTACATTGGAAGAAAAATAACAGTACTTATTTCTTTCCTTTGATACCTGGGTCAAAGGAAGGACACAGCTACTATCATCTACCAGGTGGGCTAGTGAACTTATTATTGTCGTGTGTGTATATGTGGGTGTGTGTGTGAAGTAAAAATAATTACCATACTCTATATAGCCAAAATTTGAAGTTTTATACAAATTACTTCACAATATTTTTTCTTCCTTTATAACTTGAGATTTTTTTCTTTGATAAAAATTAATGATCAAAAAATAGGTCACATATTTTGAATTGTTTCAAACATTTGTGAGGACAAGTATATGTACAGAAGAACTCCTACAAATACAATTTAATGTCATATTCTAAAATTATTCAAATATATATAATGTACAAACATGCATAGTAGAACATTTCCACATTTTTAAATTTCAAAAGCACCTTTGTTTTTGCTGTAAGTAACATATCTTGTGTGGTAGTATGTCTCATATATAGTAAATTAATTTCTTATTGACATGTATGTGGGGAGGATTAAGATAAGTGAACTATATTGATATTGGGATTTTCCTGTAAGTAGGGAAAACAGAAGGGAGTTGGGGAATGGGGTGTAAAATGGTCAATCATAGCCAAAAATAAGGACAGGATTTGAATGTGCATTAACATGGCATACGTTCCTTGTAGTATCTTATATCAACACTAAGATAAATATATGACAAATGAAAAACTGAATGATGGTAAAACTGTATTAAAATATGGTGCATTTAGTAAAATAACATTTTATTACCCACTTACATAGACTTTCTGTATTCAAATCCTCCAGAAAATATCAACCTTTCTTATTAAATAAACTTATTTAAAATTTTTCTTATAAAATGTATTATAAATTATAGCCAGAATAAAAACGATATGAATTATTAGATAACTGTGAATGTATATAGATATTTCATTACAGGTAGAGGCAGTTTGAGGGGACTTTAAACACAGAGATATTAGAAGTCCAGGACAGGATTTTTGTATTTAGAGAAGTGTTTGTTTTATGTGTTTTTTTTTTATATGATGGGAATAAGAGGAAAGTACTCAATAGACTAGGACCTCTAATATGAAATTTACCAGCAGTGTAAATAACTATTCCCAGAACAACTTTAGTTCTAGAATTTAATGTCATATCATAAGAGCTTCTCCTTTACTTTTGTAGGCATGTTATTATTTCCCCATATGTTGAACTTTCATATAGTCAGTTTCTTTTAGGAAGAATAATGCTATACTGTGTTATACATATATCAGAGGGAGATGGATACATTTAAGTGATATTTTGGAATAGACATATAATAGATATTGTCACATACTTCAGTGCTCAGTTTAAAGAAGGTCAATATTATTATTTACAAAATAGATGAATACATTACCTGTTTCAAAAAACTCTCATATCAAGTGTGACATTATTATTGTAATCTAAATTAGTGCAAAAAATTTATCAACATATACATGAGTATTTAAAATTTGACTTTATTTCTTTTCTGAATATATATATATATTTGTGTGTATATATATATATATATATATATATATATATATAATCTTTCTGAAAAAGCTGAATTTAGATTAATTTCTCATTATGCTCTTACTACCAATTTCTTTTATTTTATTTGCAGAGTACAAGTCTGAAGTCTTAAGTGGGCTCATATTAAATTATATTATATTCCTTATTAAATATATTTTTAAAAATGATAAGTTATGGGGAAAAATAAATATTTTTCCATAAAGGTATTTAAATCTAGATGTAGAGAAAAATATTACATGTAGAAACATTAGGGAGGTTGATAATCTAAACACAGCTTCTTTTAAAAGAAACATCCCTATTCCAGACTCTGAGAGAAGGTACTTATTCCCATGCTGCATTCTTCTGAATTAGGAACGAATAGAGTAGAGTGAATTCTTGATCTTGGAGAAGCCAAATCATAGACTTCCATGCATCCCATTAGCTAGAATAAAAGGTGATTAAAGCCAAGCATATATGTTTTGGGGTGTTTGTATTAATAAATGCCTCAAGAATCAACTCAGTTTATCAGAATTGCTATACCTAATGAAACCCAAAAGCTGAGTTCACACCTGGCTGTCTGTGTACAACCACATTCAAAGTAAAGTCTTACAGTAGCACAGAGTGAGAAAAAAAGAAGAAAAACAAAGGCGGCCCCTAATACTAGAAGAAACTCTTCAGAAGTATGGCTATGGCTAATATGATGGACACTAGTGAAAAGAATATCAAATTTTTGCTTCTAATGTAACTAGAGCTAACTAAAAGTTAGAAATGCCCTCAGCCCTAGCCTTGGTGAGGGCTTTTCAATGTTATCTCATGATTCTGGATTTCTATGAGTTCTAGCTCTATCCTTAGTAAATTTTCTTTTGCTTAAGCTGCTTGAATGTGTCTTTATACCCATTCAAACAAATTAAACTTGTTTAAAATTTTTTTTAAAGACATGAGTGTGAGAAAGCTGAAAGAAGACCTTTTAGGTCCCCTTCTTCCCTTTATTTTTTAATTTTAATTTTTTAAAATTTTAATATTTTTTAGTTTTCGGCGGACACAACATCTTTGTATGTACGTGGTGTTGAGGATCGAACATGGGCCGCACGCATGCCAGGCGAGCGTGCTACCCCAGCCCTAAACTTGTTTAAATTAAGACAAAGAATAACTCAAACTCAAACAATGCAGGAAATAAATGTTATAGGATCTTTCTGAATATATATATATATATATATATACATATATACATATATATATTATACACACAAATATACTTGAATATATATATTCTCTGAATACATATATATATATATATATGTGTGGTGTGTGTGTGTGTGTGTATATATATATATATATATATATATATATATATATATATATATATAATTTTTAATTTTTTTGTACCAGGAATTGAACCACTTGACCACTGAGTGATGTCCTAGCCCTGTGTTGTATTTTATTTAGAAACAAGTTCTCACTGAGTTGCTTAGATTTTGCTGAGGCTGGCTTTGAACTCGTGAGCCTCCTCAGGAGCTGCTGGGATTACAGGTATGTGCCACCATGCCCAGCTGAACATATTTTTTAAAACAACTGAATTTGATGATTTGAAAATTGTGTATAGTTTTTTTAATGTAGAAATCTGGCTTTAGGACTTATTTTGTATACTTATTTCTTAGGTCAGTGATCAATGAACTTTTTTGTTTTAAAATCCAGATTAAATATTTTTAGCATGGTGGGCAATACAGTATCACAACTAGTCAGCTCTGTTGCAGTGTTAAAAGCAGCCACACCCATTACTCAGATGATTAGGTATGGCTGTTTTTCACTAAAACTTTCCATAGAGACACAGAAATTTGAGTTTGATAGGATTTTCATACATCACAAACTATTATTTCTTTTGTTTATTTATTTTTCTGGTCATTAGAAATCTATAAGCCATTTGGTCTAAACAAAAACAGGTAGCAGGTCTGACTGAATCCATGCAACTTAGTTTTTTGGGCTTAAAAGCCATGAGTCTGAGATTCAAGGTTCCGTTGCTCAGCTCTTGCTTCACAAGGGTCACATTGAGCAGGTGGCATTCCTTCAAGGCCTCTGTTTCCTTCTTTATAGTGAGATAGGTGGACCAAGTGATCTTAGAGATCTATATACAGCAAGACTATAAACTTGACATTTAAAGATTCTAATTTTAAGCTTAAATTCGTTTGATGCTTTAAAACTTATTTCCCCATATTCTGTATCAATTTCTAAGAAAATTTCTATCTTTTTATCATTATGAAATAAATGAAAATTAATGTAAATATAGATAAAAATATGCACAGCCAATTTTTTAAGTACAATATTTGTTTATATTCATTTTTAAAATCAGTTCTTTGCTTTTATTTCAAGGTATGGGTAGTAATCTCTTGACAGTATTTTCTGAAGCTTCTCATTATTTGTAGTCTGTTCACAAGTATGGTGACCCATTGAGGTTTCTGTTGGGTCCAGAGGTTATAGCTTTATAATTACTGTGTTCATTCAGGTGACCATAATGGACACCAGAAAACAAAGTAGTAAAGATTTAAAGACTTTTATCAATCTGTGTTTTTTCTTTTTCTTTTGGTGGGAGGCAGGAGGAGTTTTCATTATTGTAAGAATGAGTTAAGTTCCAAAGACAGAATGATATTTGATATTTTTGAAACCCTCATGTGGTTTTTACTCCTTGTTCTTCCCAGTTTTGTTATAGTTCAGCCTATATGTGATATATAGATAACTGGCAAGGACTAACAGTACTGAGAATTTAACTGCAAAGACTACTTAACTTTATTTCAAAGCAAGACCCCTAAAATCACAAGTCCAGTTTACACCATTATTTGAGTTTTCAATTTCATATACTTAACTATATTATATTTTTTTCCTAGTAACAAAATATAATGTTTATTTATTTTCACTGAAAACTACAAACATTTACTAGCATTATTTTATGTGTTATTTTAAAAGCAAACTGGTTAAAACTGAAGTTATACTAAAAACGTAACCTCACTTTTGAGATTCAAGAAATTGGTGAGAATTGGTTTTGTAGGCTACCATAATTTCACAGTTTTTTTTTTTTTTTTTTTGGTGTGTGTGTGAACCTAGGTCTCTCTACTGAGAAGGTCATTTACTTCCATTGTCCTTGTGGGACTCAAGCCCCAGAACTTTCCAAGCCTTTTATTTTTCTGATTGCACTTCTCCAACCCTTCTCTGCTCTAATCAACCTAGCATCCAAAATGGACTCTCTGTCCTAACATTTTTATTTTCACAGGTATCTTCCAGAACCAATGGGCTATCTTGAAATGGAATGAGCAAATATCTGTGGTAGACAACTTTTAAGTCCAAGCCCATTCTGCTTATATGAAGGAATAACTGCTGGATTTACCATATAGTGTTTTTTTACATTGATCCAAAAATCAACTCAATTCACTTATAAGAAGAATTATAAGGAGATCCTTTATAAAACACACCAGGGAGTACTCAATATGATGTGAAAATGAAAAGAATGTGAACTCCTTAGTATTAAATCCCTCTTGTACCTACATAGTAGAAGCACTGCCCTCGAGGATGCACAGGATAATAGATTCTGGTGTTTGCTCTGAAGGTATTGGGTATGTGGCAGGAAATTCAGACTTGCAAATAAATAAATTTAATAAAATATTTTAAATGCTCTAATCATGGTAGTAGGTGTACAAAAATTACACAAAAGAATATGTGATTAACTGTACTGATTGGGACAGATTAGACAACACAGGAGACTATTGAGTTAGATTTTGAAAAATGAGGTTTCCAGAAAGAGAAGGCAATGAGAGTTTTGCACCAATACATGGTGACATGAAACACTAACCTTGAATTGTGAATAAGGAATTGGTCTTGCAAAAAGTTAAAGTTAATAAAAAAATCCATTTTGGAAATGGCAGTAGCCACTTCTGATATTCAGAGGATAGTGGCAGAGAAACAGTGGCATTGGTAGTGAGCAGCAATGTCCTTATTAGATTTGATTAAATGGTATGATCAGAGTCACTGATTTGTCTACCTAGCTTTATTTTGTCCTGCCATTTTCAGAGCTTCATTCCAGTGTTCCAGATCATTCTCTTAGTTATCTAATTTCCTTTAAATATAATTTTTTCCCTCCCCTTTCTGCTTAAATTAGCAAGAGTTGTTCTTTACCTGTATTTAGATGCCCTGGCTCATGTAGTGGTAAAAACTGAGATTCTGATTTTTGTGATTCTTTGTTTGTATCATAGGTGGAGCAGTCACTTGGATTGTGGAGCACCATGTGTTGGGTAAATTGTGCACAAGACAATGGAAATACTAATGACCATTACTGCTTTATGATAAGAGTGTTTCAGTATCCTTTTATGAATTTGAGTATAAAATCAGGAGATAATAAATGACAGATAAAGGTCATATTGAGAGTATGTAGCCAAGTATCATGAGCCTAAAAAACAATTATATTATAGTGTAAAAAGAAAGGATGTAGAACTTAAGATGAATGTCCACTTTCTTCCCACCTGTCACAGTGCTTGGTACATTGGAGAAAACTGAGGAAAAGTACCTGAGCATTTTGTGAAGAAGCACAAGATGCAGAATAATTTATTTAAAAAGGAATGAGATTTCAGAAGACACAGAGGAAAGAGTTGAGAATGGACCCACAGGAAAACTAGTTGGCTAAAAGTGTAGAGTTACATCAGAATAAGATAAAAAGGGGTGATAGATAAAAGAAAGAGACTTTATTTGGCCAGTATCCACGTCTATGAAAGACAAGCAACATGGAAGGATTAATCAGATAGTGTTTTGTGATAGAATTCTGGCAGAAAGATCCTTCTGTATTGGGACAAGGAATCTGTGAATAGTGACGAGAGGCATTTAGAATCTCCTCGTAGTCAGCAGTGTTGCAACTGCTTATATGCCTCAAGAGAAAATTGGTAAACATTTGTTTTGTTTTTTATGATTACCTTAGACCAGGTTCAGGGTTTCTCAACTTTAGCATTATTGATACATGGGCCTGATAAATCTTTGTTGGGGGAATCACTCTTTTGCATTATAGGTTACCTAACAGCATATCTGACCTTGACATGCTAGAAGATAACTGCACCCTCCTCCAAAATGTGCCAACCCCAAATTTCTCCAGACATCGACAGCTCAAAACAGCAGGCTAAGATCTTCCATGGTTTTGGGAGAAAGAATGAAGTAAAATTCCATCTGACATATTTATGACAGCTTTCATTCAAACTTCTTGGCTTAGGGGTAGTTCTTGACCTTTGAAATAGAAAAGTGATATGAGAAAGTCTAAAACAAATTAAAAAACAAATTCTGCAAATTCTCTATTGCCTAAAGAATAAAATTCAGGATTAGAACATTGGTGAATTTTTCCCAGTAATCACTTCTTTTCAGCTCCACTTTGATATTTATCTCTCACTCAATCTTCCATTCATGGCATTTCCCCAAATATTCCTTATAATTTCTTACTTTACTTTTGCTCATACTATTGGCTACCTATTTCTGTACCCTCATCTTTCAAAGTAACCTAATTCTCAAGGTACATCTCAAGTGATATTTCTATCAATGAAGACTTTTCTAATCTTATCAGGAGGCCTTAATCTTTTCCTCTTCCACAATAAGGAGTAAATACATTGCAGTTTTATAATTTTTATTCTGTTCTTCCTTAATATTGTTGATGTAGTATGTTTCTCTGGGGGTACATTTTCTTTCAAAGTGCATATTTAGTTCTTTATTTTCTTGTATTATATCACTGACTTTTCTTTCCCAATTGTTGGGTTATGTACTTCAGGGAAACCAGTAATATTTCAGTTGGATCTACTTGCCCAAAGAGGTAAGAAGTGAATTCCAGTTCTCCACATTGTCACCAATAGTTAGTATGACTTGTCTTCTGAATAGTAGTGATTTCTAAAGATAGTATTCTATTATGTTTCTATGTTATTGATCTCATAATGCTTTTAAGTTATTGAATTGTTATACTAAATATTTCCCCATGCATTTAATGGCCACCTTCATATCTTGTTAATTGGAATTTCTGTTCAAATTTCACTTCTATTATTTTTAATTGTGTTATTTCTTTTTAAACATTGATTTTTGAGAGCTTTTTAGGTATCTGGTTACAATAATACATATGACTTTCTCAGATATATGACTTAAAACATTTCTCTCAGTCTTATTTCCAAGGATTTTAGGTCAGTTGAAATTTTCCTACATGTAAATAATGTTTTATTTTATTCATTTTTAAATTCCCATTTTGTTTTGTATTTCATTTAGGACAGTATTTATTGATAGTCTTCATGTTTTCTGATCCTTTTTTCTGCAATGTATAAACTGTAATTCATCCCAAAGTATTTTTCATTGTGTACTTTGTATTTGTCACTCTTAAAAGTTTAATCTGAGTCTTATAACTGGTATTTATTTGTATAAATTTTATACATATAGGAGATGGATTTTTTTGTCCTCTTTATGGGTTTTAGTTTCCTGCTTTTAAAAACACCTATATACTTTTTAAAATTGATTTGTAGACATTGTGTATTTTAATATTTTGGTTATTAGGTACTTTTGTATTCCTATAAATAGTCTCATGTTGTATTCTGGGACACAATGAAGTTGCTTTTGAGACATTTTATCCTTCCAGGTCTCTTCCTAGCTTTGTTAGATGGGACCAGAACTGTGCTTAGTCTCTAGCCAATTATTTCCCATTGCAGAGGCATGGTACTCTACAGTGCATATACTCTGTGTACTTTATGCTATATCCCATTAATTATGAGGTTCTCCAATTTGACTGATGGAAGCAGACACAGATTCTGGCTCCAAATAAGGTGGTTCTTGGATAGTTTTTTCATATGTATGCACTGATAAGTTCTCAGTTGAACACTCAAGGAGACTTCTAGAGTTCTTCTCTGTGAACTTCTTCCCTCTTTGACACTCTACCCTCTCCCTGAACTCTCAACACCATCTGATCAAGGCATATGTTTTGCTGTGCTCTCAATGTGTTCCCCTCTCTTTGCAGCAACCTGGACAGGCTGTCAAGACAGCAAACTGGTAATCACATGGCTCACTTTATTTGCTTTTTGTCTCTTAGAGATCACTACACTTGGATGCCTGAAGGCCAGTCCCTTGAAAACTATTGTTTCATGAATTTAATGATTTTTTTTGTTATTGTTCATGGCCAGAAAAAAAGGGGTTTCCTTCCCTGTTTCTTCTTTGCGATTATGACATGAATTTTGTACCCTTTTAAATGTTTTGTAGCTGTTAGTAACTTTACTGAAATTTAACATTTAGACTATTAAATAATAATTTTGTGGGGAATACAGTTCTGTGACTTGTCTTTTATGTAATATGTGCATACTAATTTTTATTTAATGACACATTTGTTTTTACTTCCAGATTTATAATCCTGATGTTAATTGTAGGTACTCATATTACTTAAAACACACAATAATCTTCACCTGAGACATATACATTAGTGCAAAGGGGAAGGAACTACATATGTGCTTTTAAGAGACAGAAAGGAAAGAGGCAAGGAAGAAGGGTAGAAGGCAGGAAGGAGGCTTGGAGGATGGTTCATCTTATAAAGCCAGTATGAGATTGAGATTCAAAGCCTAATTGGGAAAACTGATGCATATATGCAATCTAATCAGTTCAGGACTAAGAGGAAATGATGACTCAGGTAAAATTGGAGCAGAAATAAGGGAATTTAGTGTTGATTTTCTAGGTAAACAAACACGGAATGACATGAAACTGTGAACCACAACATGTATATGGTTCTTTTTGTCTATATAGCTGCTTTTCTTCTCTTTCTTCTGTGTTACAGATCCCAGTTCTTGGGCCAAAGTGGACTAGTTGATCTTTCCAACTCTTCCTGACCTGTGATTGCTCCAAAACAGTAGTGAGATTGAAGAAAAATAAGGAGTCCATTCTTCCCTATTCTGGAAATTTGAGCCTTGAGCAGATACATGGAAATAAATAGTGGTTGATGTTGGTGCTGAATCATTTGAGGGCAACTTCTAGAGAAATAATTCAATCTTTTAAGGACTTTTTCATTTCTTCATGTAGAATCCTTTGTATAAATTCCATCTTTTGCTTAGCCATATTTTACTTTCATTTGCTTGAAACTAGAGACCCTTATCTAATAGAGTTTATGATTAATTTAGCATTATGAGAAGATACATTTGAATATATGACAAAAACTGAAGGTAATACATAATAGGGATCAGATCACACAGGGTGTTTTGTTGTGTTTTGTTATGTGGCTAGGTATTTATTTTTCATGTTACAGAATTTTAAGAAATAAAATGAAGTCATTTCAAAGTTTAGTTTTCAATCAGTCATTCTGACAGCTGTGTCAACGGTGAATTTGAAGAGGATAAACATTCAGATAGAATAATCAGTTAGATTTTATTTAAGCTAAAAGATATTGAAGATCTGAACTAGCTTATAACTTTTATGTGGTTGCCAAAGTAAATTACCACAAACTTACTGATTTATAACAACACAAATTTATCATCATGTAGTTTCATAGGTCAGAAGTCTAACTTGAGTCTCACTCAGTTAGAATCGAGGTATTGTCACAAACCATGTCAGGAGAGAGTAGAGTGAATATTTAAGTATTTGAAAGCAAAAACACCATCTTAAAAAAACGTATATACTGAAATTATCATTATAAAGTGAAGAGAAACAAAAACTTTCCCAGAAATAGAAAAACTGAGGGAATTTGTCATCAATAAACCTTCCTTGCAGGAAATTTTAAAAGAAGTTCTTCAGAGAAAAACAAAAATTATATAGATCAGAAACTCAAATATATAAAGAAATGAAGATTATTAAAGAAGGAATTTAAAAGAGTAAAATAAATTTTCTTATTTATAATGATTTTATATATAACTATGTTCAGAATAATAATAGCAATAATGTATTAGATGATTATAATTTAAGGATAAGAGAAATGAATTACAGGAATGTTATAAGGGATGGAAAAATAAGTGGGATGTACTCTACTATAAGGTAACCTGTATTGCACTTGAATTAACTTAGCATTATTTGAAAGTGGTCTTTGGTTAGTTATAATTGTATATTTCAAACAATAGGGACACCACTAAGAATATTAAAAAAAAAGTATAGTTGGTATCCTAGGAGAGATAAGTCATGTAAAATGCCCAATTAAAACTAGAAAAGACAGAAAAGGGAGGACTATAAAAAATCAACACAAAGCAAGTAGGGTGAGTAAAAAAGCTACAAATATAGTGGATATTAATCCAACTATATCAGTAATTATTTTATATGTAAAATATCTAAATATACCAATTATAACACAGAATGTATAAAAAAGATAAGACCAAAATATGTGTTGTCTAAAAGATTCACTTTAACATAGATTAAAAATAAGGGATGGAAAAAGACATTCCATGTTAACACAATTCAAAAGGAAGCTGGAATAACAATATTAATTTTAGAAAAAAATCAGACTTCCAAACAAAGAAAATTATCAGGGATTAAGAAAAACATTACATAATGATAAAAAGGGGTCAGTTTTCCAAGAACACTTAACAATTTTTAATGAATATAAACCTATGCTAAGAGAGTATCAAAATACAAAAGGCAAAAAAAAAAGGGGGCAAATGCAGTGACAAATAGAGGAATTCACTGATACAGCTGGTGGTTTCAACAGTCCTCTACCTATAATTGACAGATCCAACAGGAAAAAATTAGGAAGGACATAATTGAACTGAATAACATGATCAATTAACTGAATCTATTGATTTTTTTTATTGGTTGTTCACAACATTACAAAGCTCTTGACATATCATATTTCATACATTACATTGAAGTGGGTTATGAACCCCCAATTTTACCCCAAATGCAGATTGCAGAATCACGTCAGTTACACATCCACAATTTTACATAATGCCCTATTAGTAATTGTTGTATTCTGCTACCTTTCCTATCCCCTACTATCCCCCCTCCCCTCCCCTCCCAACTTCTCTCTCTACCCCAACTACTCTAATTCATTTCTCTCCTTGTTTATTTTCCCATTCCCCTCACAACCTCTTATATGTAATTTTGTATAGCAATGAGGGTCTCCCTTCATTTCCATGCAATTTCGCTTTTCTCTCCCTTTCCCTCCCATCTCATGTCTCTGTTTAATGTTAATCTTTTCTTCCTACTCTTCCTCCCTGCTCTGTTCATAGTTGCTCTCATTATATCAAAGAAGTCATTTGGTATTTGTTTTTTAGGGATTGGCTAGCTTCACTAAGCATAATCTGCTCTAGTGCCATCCATTTCCCTGAAAATTCTATGATTTTGTCATTTTTTATTGCTGCATAGTACTCCATTGTGTATAGGTGCCACATTTTTTTTATCCATTCATCTATTGAAGGGCATCTGGGTTGGTTCCACAGTCTAGCTATTGTGAATTGTGCTGCTATGAACATCGATGTGGCAGTATCCCTGTAGCATGCTCTTTTAAGGTCTTCAGGGAATAGTCTGAGAAGGGCAATAGCAGGGTCAAATGGTGGTTCCATTCCCAGCTTTCCCAGGAATCTCCAAACTGCTTTCCAAATTGGCCGCACCAATTTGCAGTCCCTCCAGCAATGTACAAGTGTACCCTTTTCTCCACATCCTCGCCAGCACTTGTTGTTGTTTGACTTCATAGTGGCTGCCAATCTTACTGGAGTGAGATGGTATCTTAGGGTGGTTTTGATTTGCATTTCTCTGACTGCTAGAGATGGTGAGCATTTTTTCATGTACTTGTTGATTGATTGTATATCCTCCTCTGAGAAGTGTCTGTTCAGGTCCTTGGCCCATTTGTTGATTGGGTTATTTGTTATCTTATTGTCTAATTTTTTGAGTTCTTTGTATACTCTGGATATTAGGGCTCTATCTGAAGTGTGAGGAGTAAAAATTTGTTCCCAGGATGTAGGCTCCCTATTTACCTCTCTTATTGTGTCTTTTGCTGAGAAAAAACTTTTAAAATTAATTAAGTCCCATTTGTTGATTCTAGTTGTTAACTCTTGTGCTATGGGTGTCCTATTAAGGAATTTGAAGCCCGACCCCACAATATGTAGATCGGAGCCAACTTTTTTTTCTATCAGACACAGAGTTTCTGATTTGATATCGAGCTCCTTGATCCATTTTGAGTTAACTTTTGTGCATGGCGAGGGAAAGGGATTCAGTTTCATTTTGTTGCATATGGATTTCCAGTTTTCCCAACACCATTTGTTGAAGATGCTATCCTTCCTCCATTGCATGCTTATAGCCCCTTTATCAAATATAAGATAGTTGTAACTTTGTGGATTAGTCTCTGTGTCCTCTATTTTATACCATTGGTCCACCCGCCTGTTTTGGTACCAGTACCATGCTGTTTTTGTCACTATTGCTCTGTAATATAGTTTGAAATCTGGTATCGCTATACCGCCTGATTCACACTTTCTGCTTAGAATTGCTTTTGCTATTCTGGGTCTTTTATTTTTCCATATGAATTTCATGATTGCTTTATCTATTTCTACAAGATATGCCATTGGGATTTTGATTGGCATTGCACTAAATCTATAGAGAACTTTTGGTAATATCGCCATTTTGATGATGTTAGTTCTGCCTATCCATGAACAAGGTATATTTTTCCATCTTCTAAGATCTTCTTCTACTTCTCTCTTTAGGGTTCTGTAGTTTTCATTGTATAAATCTTTCACCTCTTTTGTTAGGTTGATTCCCAAGTATTTTATTTTTTTTTAGGATATTGTGAATGGAGTGTTTTTCTTCATTTCCATTTCAGAAGTTTTGTCGCTGATATACAGAAATGCCTTTGATTTATGCGAGTTGATTTTATATCTTGCCACTTTGCTGAATTCATTTATTAGTTCTAGTAGTTTCTTTGTAGACCCTTTTGGGTCTTCTAGGTATAGAATCATGTCATCTGCAAATAGTGATAATTTAAGTTCTTCTTTTCCAATTTTTATGCCTTTAATTTCTTTCGTCTGTCTAATTGCTCTGGCCAGTGTTTTAAGAACTATATTGAATAGAAGTGGAGATAGAGGGCATCCCTGTCTTGTTTCGGATTTTAGAGGGAATGCCTTCAACTTTTGTCCATTCAGAATGATGCTAGCCTGAGGCTTAGCATAGATAGCTTTTACAATGTCAAGGTAAGTTCCTGTTATCCCTAGTTTTTCTAATGTTTTGAACATAAAGGGATGCTGTACTTTGTCGAATGCTTTCTCTGCATCTATCGAGATGATCATATGGTTCTTATCTTTAAGTCTATTGATGTGGTGAATAACATTTATTGATTTCCGTATGTTGAACCATCCTTGCATCCCAGGGATGAATCCTACTTGATCATGGTGCACTATTTTTTTGATGTGTTTTTGTATTCAATTCGCCAGAATTTTATTGAGGATTTTTGCATCTAGGTTCATTAGAGATATTGGTCTGTAGTTTTCTTTCTTTGAGGTGTCTTTGTCTGGTTTCAGAATCAGGGTGATGTTGGCCTCATAGAATGAATTTGGAAGAGCTCCCTCTTTTTCTATTTCCTGAAATAACTTGAAAAGTATTGGTATTAATTCTTCTTTAAAGGTTTTGTAAAACTCCGCTGTATACCCATCCGGTCCTGGGCTTTTCTTGGTTGGTAGTCTTTTGATGGCTTCTTCAATTTCATCCATTGATATTGGTCTGTTCAGATTGTGTGTATCCTCCTGACTCAGTTTGGGCAAATCATATGACTTAAGAAATTTATCGATGTCTTCACTATCCTCTATTTTATTGGAATATAGGTTTTCAAAATAATTTCTAATTGTCTTCTGTATTTCTGTAGCATCTGTTGCGATATTGCCTTTTTCATCCCGTATGTTAGTAATTTGAGTTCTCTCTCTTCTTCTCTTCGTTAGCATGGCTTAAGGTCTGTCGATCTTATTTATTTTTTCGAAGAACCAACTTTTAGTTTTGTTAATTTTTTTAATAGTTTCTTTTGTTTCAATTTCATTGATTTCCGCTCTGATTTTAATTATTTCTTGCCTTCTGCTACATTTGCTGTTGTTTTGCTCTTCCTTTTCTAGGGCTTTGAGTTGGAGTGTGAGCTCATTTATTTGTTGGTTTTTTCTTTTTTTGAGGAATGACCACCAGGCGATGAATTTTCCTCTTAAAACTGCTTTCATTGTGTCTCATAGATTCCGATATGTTGTGTCTGTATTTTCGTTTATCTCTAAGAATTTTTTGATTTCCTCCTTTATGTCTTCTGTAACCCATTGATCATTCAGTAATATATTGTTCATTTTCCATGTGATGTAGGATTTTTCCTTCCTTCTTTTATCATTGATTTCCAGTTTCATTCCATTATGATCAGATAAAATGCATGGTATTATCTCCACCCCTTTATATTTACTGAGGGTTGCCCTATGGCATAATATATCGTCTATTTTTGAGAAGGATCCATGTGCTGCTGAGAAAAAAGTATAGCCATTTGATGATGGTTGATATATTCTGTATAAGTCAGTTAAGTCTAGGTTATTGATTGTGGTATTGAGTTCTATAGTTTCTTTATTCAACTTTTGTTTGGAGGATCTGTCCAATGGTGAGAGAGGTGTGTTTAAGTCTCCCATAATTATTGTGTTGTGGTCTATTTGATTCTTGAACTTGAGGAGAATTTGTTTTATGAATGTCGCAGCACCATTATTTGATGCATAAGTATTGATAATTGTTATGTCTTGTTGGTGAATGGTTCCTTTTAACAGTATATAATGACCTTCTTTATCCCTTTTGATTAACTTAGTCTTGAAGTCGATTTTATTCGATATGAGGATGGCCACCCCTGCTTGCTTGCGAGGATCGTGTGCGTGGTATATTTTTTCCCATCCTTTCACCTTCAGCCTGTGTATGTCTTTTCCAATCAGATGTGTCTCCTGGAGGCAGCATATTGTTGGATTTGTTTTTTTAATCCATGATACCAGCCTATGTCGCTTTATTGGAGAGTTTAAGCCATTAACATTCATAGTTACTATTGATATATGGTTTGAACTTCCATCCATGTTTGATTGTTTATCCTTTTTTTAAAAAAAATTTTAGTTTGTGTCTCCATGATTGTCTTTCTCCTCGCCCTCTGTCTTTACTGAGGCACTTCCCACTGATGGTTTTGGTTATTGTTTTTCATTTCTTCTTCGTGTAGTGTTTTGCTCAAAATGCTTTGCAATGCTGGTTTTCTGGCTGCAAATTCTTTTAACTTTTGTTTATCATTAAAGATTTTTATTTCGTTGTCATACCTGAAGCTTAATTTTGCTGGATACAGAATTCTTGGTTGGCATCCATTGTCTTTCAGTGTTTGAAATACATTGTTCCATGACCTTCTTGCTTTCAGTGTCTGTGATGAAAAATCTGTTGTTAACCTTATTGGTTTACCCCTGAATGTAATCTGTCTCTTTTCTCTTGTAGCTTTTAATATTTTCTCTTTGTTCTGTATATTGGATATCTTCATAAGAATGTGTCTTGGCGTTGGTCTACTGTGATTTTGTGTGCTCGGTGTCCTGTATGCATCTTCAATTTGTATATCTGTTTCCTTTTTTATTTCTGGAAAGTTTTCTGTAATTATTTCATTCAGCAGGTTTCTCATTCCCTTGGTTTGAATCTCTGTACCTTCTTCTATCCCGATGACTCGTAAGTTTGGTTTCTTCCTGTTATCCCATAACTCTTGGATGTTTTTCTCGTGATTTTTTACCAGCCTTTCTGAGTTGGCTAGACTCTTTTCAAGATGGTATATTTTGTCTTCATTATCTGACGTTCTGGTTTCTACTTGCTCCACTCTGTTAGTGATACTCTCAATTGAGTTTTTAATTTGGTTTATCGTTTCCTTCATTTCTAGAATTATTGTTTGATTATTTTTTATAATCTCTATCTCCTGATAAAGATGCTTAATTTCTTCTTTTATCTGTTTATGGAATTCATTCTCAATGTGTTCTTTCGCTGCTTGAATTTGCTGTCTTGTATCCTCTTTAAGGTTCCATTCCATCTGTCTAAGGTGTTCCTTGAGTTCTTTATATGACCATTTTTCTGATGACTCTAGGTCCTCCTGAATATTTAGGCTGTCCTGCATTGTTTGTACTCCTTTTCTTCCTTGTTTTTTGAAGCTGCTCATGTTACTTCTTGTTCTGTTTGACTGCTGAGTTACTGTTTACTCCTATAAATTAATTTGATGCTTGGGAGGAAAGGTATTTGAAGGGAAGGGAAGAAGTCACTAAAGAGAATGAGAGTGGGCAGGTAGAATTCAAGGAAAGGGGGGATAAGAAAAATGAAGAGACTAAAGAAGAAAAAAATAGGAACTAAAAAAGAAAAAAATTAAAAAAAAATAATAATAATAATTTAAAAAAATTTAAATTTAAATTAGTAGGAAAAAAAATTAAAAAAAATATTTTGTAAAAAAAATTAATAAAACAACAAGAAAGAAAAATGAAAATGAAAGAAAAACCCAAATCAAAAAAAAGGGAGAAAAGAAAAAGAAAAAAAAAGAAAAGAAAAAAAAAACCTAATAAATGCCATCTTAGAGTTTGATTAACTTCTCTTCCAGTAGATGGCGCTGTGCCCACCAGGTCAAGTTTCTCCTGTCAATACGCGGGAACCAATCACTGTGCAGCAGCTCCTCCCAGACTGGGCCAGTCTCCAGTCCTGAGTGTCTAGGGCCTCCTCTTGTGTCTAGTCACTTCCCACTTTTTCTGTAGCCAGGCCCCTCTCACCACAATACTGGCTACACGCCAGATCTGCTGCTCCCGGGAGCCCTGTTTTCATGAACGACTGGGCACGCTCTTCCAGTTTGCCATTCCCTCAGACCCTAAGTTTGTAGAGCTTGGGGCTGAGAATCCTCAGCGGATTTTACTTGCCCTCCGGTATCCACTTCCCCGTAGCTGGTGCAAGAGACTTCAGCAGTCAGCCCTGGTGGGAGCGGTAGTTCCGCGCCTTGGGTCCCGCACCACCTCTGATTCCCTCGGGCTGGCTGTAGCACTCACGGGAGAGCTGGGAGGGGCCCTTAAGGTTTCCCCAATGTGTGGAGAGGGAAGGCTAGGGGCTCACACACCTGTAGCTGCCGGTTGTCTGCGGGAAGCAGGTGACCGGGAGTTTGAATTCAGCCGATCAGGGCTCAGTGCGTGTTCTCTGATCACTTGGATTTTAAATTGTCACTCATCTTATCAGCTGTTTCATTTAATTCGGCAGCTCATTCGCGCGGTGAAGAGTCTGCGCTATGGTACTCCGCGGGAGGTGGCGGCGGCAGCGGCGGCGGCAGCGGCCTTCGGGACCCCCGGGGAGGGGGTGCGGGTTGGGGGAGGGGAGGCGGCGCCTCGGGGCCACATGGGCCGGGTACCGGACACGCGGGAGAGCGGGCGGGGTGGGGGAAAGAAATTGAGATCTAGATTTAGAGACTGAGCTTGGGAGGAGAGACAGCTGGGGAGAAGCAAGGCGGAGAGGCGGAGAGGAGAAGGAAATGGGGCCGATAGAGCCGTGCAGCTGGGGCTGCAGCCTTACTGCTCGCGCTGAAGTCGTGATGGACTCCCTCCACCTTGGCTGGATTCGTGGGGGATTCACTCCACCTAGGCCCCTTTCTTGACACGGTGCTGGGTTTTTGTCGACAGATCTCCTTTAATGATCTTTACCTTATCTTTTCAGACGCGGCGGCACGGAGCACGGCGCGGCTTACTAACTTCCCGCCGCCATCTTTTTCTGAAAATCGAATCTATTGATATTTATAGAGCAATGCATCCAACAACAGAAGAATACATACATTTCTTGAGAACACATAGAAGATTAACTAAGATATACCACATATTGGTCCATAAGCAATCTTAAAAGACTAAAATTCTTATAAAGTTTTGCCTTAATACAAAATGAATTTAAAGTACAATTCACTAACAAAAGGATATTTAGAAAAATGTTATCTGGAAGTTAAACAACAAACTTCCAAATAACAAATGTGTTGGAAGAAAAAACTTCAAAAACACTTGTAAATGATCTTGACATAAAATGAAAACAAAACATAAAAACTTGAAGAATGTCCTAATTTCATTCTTCTTTAAAGCTGAGTAATATTCTATTGAGTATATATACCACATTTTTTAAAATTCATTCATCCATTAAACAGCATCTAGGTTGTTTCCACAGTTTAACTATTGTGAATTGTGCTGCTATAAACATTGATGTGGCTGTGTCCCTGTAGTATGCTGTTTTTAAGTACTTTGGGTGTAGACTGAGGAGAGGGATAGCTGGGTCGAATGGTGATTCCATTCCTAATTTTCCAAGAAATCTCCATACTGCTTTCCATATTGGCTGCACCAATTTGCAGTCCCACCAGCAATGTATGAGTGTACCTTTCCCCCAACATCCTCACCAATATTTATTGTTGCCTGAAATTATGGCATTTGTGGGTAAATGGATGGAGTTGGAGAATATCATGCTAAGCGAAATAAACCAATCTCAAAACACCAAAGGCTTTGTTTTCTCTGATATATAGATGATCATTCACAATAAGGGGGTGGGGCACTAGGGAAGAATGGAGTTAGCTTAGACTAGGTAGAAGGAAGTAAAAGGAGCAGAGGAGAGGGGATATGAGGATAGGAAGGATAGAATGAAACAGACATCATTATCTTATGTATGTATACGACTGCATGATCAATGTGATTCTAAAACATGTACAATCAGAAAAATGAGAAATTACACCCCATCTATGTATAATATATCAAAATGCATAAATGCATCCTACTCTCACGTAAAACTAATTAAAACAAATTAAAAAATTAAAATAAACCCTGTAGAATGCAGCAAAAGCTGTGATTAGAGGGAAATTAATAGCACCAATTACATGTGTTAGAAAGAAGAAAAGAAAAAAATTAATAATGTAAGCTTCCACTTTAGAAAATAAAGAAGAGCATATGAAATTATCAAGTACATTAAGCTATAATATTAATGAAGATAAAAATAATCAAAACAATGGAAAAGATCAATAAAGCCCAAAATATGTTTCTTTGAAAAGATAAATAAAATTAATAAGTCTCTAGGCATGAAAACCAAGAAAAATAAAGACACAAATTACTAGCTTTTAAAATGAAAGAGAGGTCATCGATACTAATCTTGTGAATGTTAGAAGGATAATAGAGAAATAATTTAAATGACTGTATGGTCCAAACAGTTGATACTTAAGTAACATGGACAAATTCTTGAAAGACACAATCTATAAAGCCTCACATAAAGGATAGATAATCTGAATATGTTCATATCTATTCAATAAGTTCAGTACATAATAATCTTCCAAAGTGGTAATCACTAGGCTCAAATTTCACTGATAAGTTCTACCAAATACTGAAGAAATAAATGATATAAATTCTCTATGGTATCTTTCAGATAATAGGAACATAGTGAACACTAAGTAATTTTACAAAGTCAAATTAGCCTTTTTACCAAAACCACATAAATTATACAAAAAGAAAACTACAAATTAATATTTCTCAAGAACACTAAAGTCCTCAACAATATTTAGTGACTCTAACAATTTAAAAAGAAGATAAACCATGATAATTAAATTTATTCCAAGTATGCAAGGGTGGCTCAACATTTGAAAATCAATTATGTAATCAATCACATTAACAGATTCAAGAACAAAACTAATCTGATCATATCAATAGATACAGAAAAGGCAATTGTCAAGATTCAACATTCTTTCATAATAAAATCTATTAACAAACCAGGAATAGAGGGGAACTTCTTCAATTAATTAAAAATAATCTATTTTAATTTATAGCTATCATCATTATCTTAATGGTTATAAACTAGATGCTTATCATCAAATTTAGAATAAGTCAAGGATGTCTTTTCTCACCACTGTTGTTAAATACTGCACAGGAATTCCTAGCTAATTCAATAAAAATTACATAAATCGGGAAGAAAAAAACAAAACTATCCACTTGTAGATTACATGATTGTTTATGTAGAAACGTATCAACGAATCAAAAACAAAAACAAACTAATGACAAAGCCTTGAAACTATAACAAAATTACAGATTTTGTTATTAGTTACAGGGCTAATACACAAAAGTTCATAGTTTTTCTTTTATAAGCTATGAACAACTACTATTTGAAATTAAAAATATAATACCATTTCTTTAACTACAAAAGTTAGAAATCACTAAAACAAAAATCAAAGAATAGCTGAATACAAAGAGAGATATAAACTGGAGTTAATATTTGTAGATAGGAAAACTACACTGTTAAGATATCTGTTCTTCCCAACATGAGCTACAGATTCATGCAATTAATCAGAATCCATCCATTTATTTTTTCTTTGGATATTGACAAACTGATTTTAACATTTATACACACAGCCAATAGGTCCTGAAAAACCAATGCAATACTGAAGCTCAAAATAGAAGAATTGACATTATTTGAATTCAAGACTTACTATAAAACCACAGTTATAAGACAGTGTGGTATTGGTCAAAGAATAAACCTATAGATCAATGAACCAGAAGAGACAACACCAAAATAGACACACAAATATATGGTCAAGTGATCTTTGACTAAGGAATAAAATCAATTCAATGGTGATAAGGTTGTTTTTAACAAATGGTGCTCAATGAATTGGATATCCACATTTAAAAAAAGAAAGAAAAGAGAAAAGCTAGACATTGTCCTTACACTTTTCACCAAAAGTGATTTGAAATAGACCATAGATCTTACTGTAAAAAGCAAAGCTACAGAAATTGTTGACTGGGGGTTTGGGATGTGATGAAGATTTTTACATATAGTAGCAAAAGAACAATCCATGACATAAAAAAATTGAAAAGTTGAACTTGATTAAAATTTGGGAAAAAAACACATAATGGAAGATGTTCTTGATGTATAGAAATAGACTAAGAGCACAAGATGAATAGTATCTCTTGTAAAAATGGTGGTCAAGAGGGAAATCTGTGCAAGGAGTAAGTTGATAAAGATCACTCAGGTAATCTCAATTTTTTCTTTTGAATTAAGAATCCAGGTATTCTACTTAATTAAAAATATTTGTAGATTTAGTGCTAGATCTGTTTATTTGCTAGATAATTTGATGCTAAGTATAACCTCTCACTTTTTTGATAAAATATATACATTTCAGATAAGAAAAAAATTAAAAAGAAAAATATGGACATGAGTTCAATGAAAGAAAAATATTTTTGCAGAAATTTATTTCAGATGTTTTTCAAAATCTTGTACCAAGCAGTTCAATGCATCTGAATTTACTTTTAATTTCAAATAATACATAGGCTGTTCTCAATTGTTTTCTCCTTCCCAAGATTATTTTCCACTTCCAGATTTAATATCAGAAGTCTTCATGTTTTGATGTCAAAATACCTAACAGATAATACCTACCTGGGTTTAATCTGTATCACTGCAATATCTTGGGAATATAAACTGAAAATGGTCTGAAAATCTACATACATCAGTGGTAGTGAAGAACTGCCTCAAGAAGCTACGATACATGTTAGAGGAACCATACAGGTATCTTTAATAATGAAATTACACAAACTGGCTATATGTTATTTTTATCAAATGGATTCAGATAAAGAACAGATAATAAATGCTGGAATTCTAGAATCATAAAATAGGCAAAACTGTTGTCATTTATTTGCAATACTAGAAGCAGCAGAGGCACAGAGGCTCTAATGATTTAACATGTTAAATTATCAAAAATAACTACAATTTAGATTCGGGCTATGTTCTTGCATTGACAATTGAATAAACTGCACCCTGATATTTTGGAACATACCTTTATTCAAAATAAATATGGAACAATGAAAAAATTTAATATGGAAAATTATTTTATTTTCCTGCTGTCAGTATCTATCTATCTTACTATAGGCATTTATCATCTAACAATGTGTATGCATGCATTTATTTATCTATAATCTATCAATATGCATATATCTATTTATTGTCTATATTTACCAAACAGTCAATCATCTATTCTTTTATTCAAGAGTTATCTGAAATGCACTTGATGATGGAAATTTTGTTTTCCCTCAACTATCTATACCTCTTCAAACCTTTCCTGGATCTAGGGATCTGATTAAGTGTTTGGTTTTCAAAGGTCTTCTCTGTAAATAAAGTCAAGTAAATCTAAGTAAATGAAAAGAGTTCTTAAATCAACAGATCTGGAATTCGTAGTTGCTAATTGTCAATAGTGATTGTCTAACACATGAATAAAACATAAAAGGTTTGGTGGATGCTATCAACAAGCTTTGGATAAATCAAAAGTTTGCCAGACTGCAATCTGAAATTTTTCACATTTTAGAAATTTCTTATTGCTTTAATATACCTTTAATGAAGGGAGAATGATACTATCATACCAGAAGTCTATATTGTAATTGCCTCTTCCTATTTTCTCTTTGTTGTTACAGGTTTTTATTTTCTTCACTCAAATTTCCTCATAATTTAAATTGTAATTGTATAGGTATAACCAAGTTTTATTTTAGATGCATAAAAGAACTCTTGATTTCTTTCATAATGTGGTCTGTTTGCTTTTCCCTACGTTAAAGTAGTGACCTTGTAAGTAGTAAATAAATGAGAAGTTAAAATTTGTTGGGCTGATGGAAATGCTTGTTTTAAAGGATTAAGAGAACAGTAATTGAAGGCATTTCCAAAGTACTTTATCCTCAGATTCTTTGACATTGATTATTGACCAATCTGTTTCCAATAATAAACTATAGGGGAACATAATTATATTTTAAAAGTAAGATTTCTCAATATATGAAGTTGTTCCATATTTTATTCCTTATTTGGTTATGCAGAAAAATATATTCCACCTCTCTCTAAATCTGTCATTTGACAAATGTTTACTATAATATAGATCTACATTGATTTTGGTTGTATTTTATGAAATTTTTGGAGATTTCTTAGTGATATAATAGTATAACACAGAAGGTTTTTAGAAATTACTGGATCAGAATGGTGGGTGGAGAGTAATAAATTCATGAGATTAATTTTATTCAAATTATATTTCAAAATGTTTAAATGGAAAAGTGTTAAATAAAAAAATTAGCAATATAGCACTTTCTCTTAAACCTCATCCTTTGATCTCTGGGATATTTAACTTGGTTGACTACATTTTTAGCTTAAGTTTGTCATGCATATAAACACACTTTGATATGCCAATATTGTAGACAAAATATATTAAAATAGAAGAACATATAAATTAACTGGCATATTAAAACAATGGATTGCTGTATAGTAGTTAAAGAAAAAGACCTGCATGAACTAAGAAGTAATTCTTTAAAAAGTAAGTTGCAAAAAAAGGAACAATTTGCTACCATATGCAAAATTTTAAACACGTAAAATGAGATTATATATTGTTTATGAATCATTCATGCATAAATACAAAGCCTGGAAATTTATGCAAAATAAGGAGGTAGAAAGAGATTATAAAGGTAAGAGAGAGTCCAATCACAAATAAGCCCCTCAAAAGTATTCAGACAATATTCCAAGGGCATTGGAGAGTGGAAGGATTTTCAATATTTGAGGAGAGGTTCAAGGGCATGCTTGAGAAGTGAAGCATGCATTTTAGAAAGATCGTCCTGGCTTCTGTGTAAAGAAGAAATTGGATGGGGAAAAGATTGGGAGAACAGAAATCAGTTAGAAGGTTAAACATTAATCCAGATGAATAAAAATTGTAGCCTGAACTAGAGTAGTTTATGAGGGTACAGATAGACAGATAGATAGAGATACAAATGGATAAAGATATAGATCGATCTACTGATTTTAATATTACACAAGGTGTACATATGTCAAACATAGTACCCCAAAATACGTACTATATTTATGTTTTCATGTTGAAAAAGAAATTTAATTGAAACAATAAAAACTAATGAGAGGGTGTATGTTATAGTTTACATCTGGAATGTGTCCAAATTCTCATTGTTGAAATCTTGCTCCCCAATGCGAAATTCAGAGGTGAGGATCCTGGGAAGAAATTAGATCATAAGGACTCCGATCTCATGCATGGATTATTTTACTGATGGATTAATGATTTGATGATATTATCAGGAGATAGCAGGAACTGTAGGAAGTGGGGTCTAGTTAGAGGAAGTAAGTCACTATGGGCATGCTTTGGAAGGATATATACATACTGTCCCCAGTCCTGTCTTCTCTCTTTCTCTCTAACTTCTGGCCTTCCAAGGTGAGAATCTTTGTTCCACCACAACATCCCCACCATTATGTTCTGCCTCACAAAATCCCATAGTAAAAGGGCCAAGCAACTATGGATCAAAACCTCTAAAGTTGTGAGCTAAAATCAATCTTTCCTCCTGTATCTTGTTTTCCTCAAGTGTTTTGTTACAATGACAGAAAGAAAAGATTAGAAAAGTAAGGGAGACTTCAATGGCACGTAAGCCCCCAAAAGGAATTCAGAAAATATCCTAAGGGTAGTGGAAAGTAATGGAAGGGCTTTCAGTATTTGAAGAGGTACAAGGGCATGCTTGGGAAACAAGATATGCATTTTAGAATGGTCATCACAAAGTAAATTGATACCAAAAGTGGGACTGTAATTTTGACTTCTAGGACCAGTGATTTAGAAGTATTGGGAGGTGTATCGTGAGAGGAATTTGGGGATGAAAGCTAGAGAAGCTCTAGAATGTTGTAAGTGGAGCTTAGCAGACAATTCTATGAGGAATTCCAAAGATCACAATAGGAACGCGGAGAATAAACACCATGCTCATGAGGGTTCAGATGGAAATGAGGATTCAATTTCAAGTTGGAGAAGAGGCCATTTGTATTACATTCTGGCAAATAAGTTGTTGACATTTCATTCTTTCCCTGATACTTTGTATGTGCCTATGTTTAAAGGTGATATACTAATTAATTTGGCAGAGGAGATCTCAAAGTAGCACAGCTTTCAGACTGGAATGGCTACTGCTGCATGATTTTGGCCAGGTTTAAAATGAAAATTAAGAGCAAGAAGCAGAAAGATCTAAAAAACTTAGTTTGTCTAGAAAAGTACATGTAAAATCAGGGTTACAAAAGGTATGTTTGCAGAACAGATCAGGGCCATCAAAAATAAGCTAAGCATTTTGCACAGGGATAATAGGAAAGATTCCTTAAGGACATCCAATGCACTGGTTGGACTTGATCCACTGCGGGCTCAAGGGTATAAAAGAGTAAACTTAGGGCTGGGGATGTGGCTCAAGCGGTAGCGCGCTCGCCTGGCATGCATGCGGCCCGGGTTCGATTCTCCAGCACCACATACAAACAAAGATGTTGTGTCCGCCAATAACTAATAAATAAATAAATATTTAAAGAAAAAAAAATTAAAAAAAAAAAGAGTAAACTTATTTGTCAGACTTTGCTTTGAAAAGAGAACTCTGGGCACAATTCTCTCACTGTGCCAGCCAGTATTCTAAGGAATCATTTCACCACACTCAGTCACATAGGCCCTCAGAAGCTATTTTAGCCATCATCCAAAGGGGGCTGGCTACTGTTTGAGCTAGCAGCAGATCTCAGCATCATCTATGTGGTATTGATTTTGGAGTCAAGTAGAAGCAAAAGTTATAAGATCATGGAGGTTTCTACAGAGATTAAAAAAAAAAAAAGTGTGCGAGTCCAGGCAGTATGTGACAGAATAAGGATTCCTGTGTATGGCCCATGAAAGGGTGACATATGAAGCTTGGAGAGAGAAGTTGAAGCTGCAGTGGAGATTCCAGGAAGTTACAGATATCAGGAACATAGAATACCTGCCAAGATACACGTGTGGGCTTCGACCAGTAAGGCCATAGAAGTGGGGTTGCCCATGCCCTTTGGGGCCCATAGTTCACCACTGTGTGCCCAGATGCCAGACACGGAGCTATAGTATTTAAAGTTTTTCCTGTTGGGTTTTGCTCTGACTTTTATCCAATTGTTCCTTTCTATTGTCTGTTTCTCACTTTTGGAATGGCAATGTTCACACCAGGCCTGACTCACTGTTTTATATCATCAAGTATGTAATTTTCTCTTTTATTTTGAAAGGGGCCCACAGCCAAGTATTTCCATGAGTCTCAGAGGAGTCTTTGGAATTGGGCTTCTGAGTAATGCTGAAAACGTTAAGATGATGGGGGCACTTGGAAATACACTCAGTGTGATGGGCACAAGCCTTAGGGGATTAGGGACAGAATATTATAGTTTAGTTCTGAAATGTCCTCCTAAGGCTCATGTGTTAAAGGCACGGTCCTTAATGCAGCAATATTCTGTAGTGATGGCACCATGAGGGTTCTGATCTCCTCAGTGGATAAATACATTGTTCGATTTATAACTGAATGGACAACTGGCAGGTGATGGAAACTGTAGTGTGGGGCTGAATTGGAGAAAGTAGATCCCTGAGGGTGTACTGAAAGTGTATATCTAGCCCCGAGCCCTTTACTTGCTCACTCTGCTTTCTATTCCCCATATGGTGAACAGCTTTATTCTGCTACTGGTTACTCCCCATGATGTTCTGCCTCACTACAATCCCATATTGATGGGGTCACATAACCATGGACTGAAGCCTCTGAAATTATGAGCCAAAATAAATCTTTCCTTCTGTAAGTTTTTTTTTCAGATATTTTGTCATAGAAATGCAAAGATGACAAACATAAGATATTGAAAAAAGCAAACAGGAGTAAAGGAAGAAAATCTGAAAGACAGCGATCTAATGACAAAGGACTTAATTGGTTTGATTAGGAAGATGAGGAATGGGGAAGAAATAAGAATAAATTAAGCCACTTGTGATGTGATCGATCCTCTAAATCTAACAGTATATAAAAATATGAACTATTAAAAATGTGTTACATTATACCACAGAAAATCCATTGGTAAAATCCAAGTGGTGGGGCACTCCACACAA
Organism: Spermophilus citellus; assembly: GCF_964194105.1. Classification (NCBI taxonomy): domain Eukaryota; kingdom Metazoa; phylum Chordata; class Mammalia; order Rodentia; family Sciuridae; genus Spermophilus; species Spermophilus citellus. The sequence continues at coordinate 42,829,553 of NC_138197.1, forward strand.
CAAAGCTCTTAAGCTCTTCAACAGATAATCTTAAAAGGGGAAAAAATACAGTGTAGAGGTAGAAACTTATAAATCAGGGCTATCTGTGGACCACTTGGCAATTGGGAGATACTTTGGTTATCACAACTGGGAAGGTACTATATTGATTGCTAGGGGATAGAGGCCAAAGATGATGATAAATGTCCACTTTTACACAGAATGATTGATCCCCTTAAATAATCATTGGTCTCAGAATGTCAGTTCCAGCTCAGAAACTGTTACAGATCATAAAATACTTAAAAGGCATATCACCCAACTGTGATTTGTGGGTCTTCATATTAAAACAAGTACAAACAAACATGATATTTATAAGAGATTTTTAGATATTTGATAGTATTAAGAAATTATTATATTTTAGATATGAATATGTTATTACAGTTCATTCATTCATTCATTCATTCATTCATTTCTGGGGATTGATACCAGGAATACTCTACCACTGACCAATATCCACAGACCTTTTAATTTATTTTTATTTTATTTTGAGACAAGGTATTGCTCAGCTGCCCAGTCTGTCCTCTAACTTGTGATCCTCCTTTGCCAGTCTCTTGAGTCACTGGGATTATAGGCATGTGCCATCGGCTGATCTAGTATTCGCAGTTTTAAAACAATTCATATTGATATGCTTATTAATTAAATCACATAAGGTTTAGGATTTGTTTCAAAATATTATGTGAGGGTAAATACAGGGGCATAATTGATATATTCTAGGCCTTGATACATAAGGATTTATTATTCTATTTACTTCTCTGTATGTTTAAAAGTATGCATAATATAAAACTAAACCCAGCTTTCTGCTTTGCAAAACATCATTTGCTAAAAGGAATATAAATAATTAAATCTTTTCTTTTTTCACCCTCCTTGTCCTTTTTCATACTTCTTTTTTTTTAAATTAATTAACGGCATATATGCTCCTTTAACAAATCATATTGTATTTAAATTTCTTCATATAATTAAATTATTATAATTAATATTTTAAAATAATTACTTTTAAAAGCTTTTTGTGTACAGATACAATTTTTTCCTAATATATATATATATATATATATATATATATATATATATCCATCCATAAACATTGTAAGGAGTCTTAATTATTTCCTGAAGGTAATATCTTTAATGTAGTAGTCTAGGGAAGGACTATGGTAGAAGAGGGGCATACAGAACTCATCTTTTTCTCCATGAAAAAGAACCAAAGTAATATGTGTGTATAACTGCATAAGGAGGTGAGTCAATGGTGTTAAGCAGTAAAATTCAAATCCAGAGCACCCAAGACATGGTGAAATTCATATGATAAGGATAATAATATGATAAGAAGAAGCAGAGTTCTCTGACCTTTGGCATCTAGAACCATCACTAGAAAAGAGTGACTCTGCCCTTTGAGGGGGTAAAGGTAAACAAGAGTCACAGCTTGGTGCAGAAGCTTGCACCAAGAGACATAGCCTAACTAAATTAAGAAACCTGGGGTCTCCATAGAAGGCTAATTACAGAGAAGAATTTTACTGCCTCTCCCATGGAGCTCTCAAAGTGCTATATTCAGGAGCTATTTTGAGAAGGATCCTGTTGTATAAGATTACACTGCTCTGGAGTTCAGCAATCCATGCATGTCCACATCTCTGGGACCTTGAAGACACTCCACTACTTTGAGTGGAAAATGGCTTCAAAAGACAGTCCTGACTTGGGGGAAAGATTCTAATATAAATCAGTGGTGATATCTATGCTGTGGGAAACAGGTTGCAATGGGGAGGAGATGTAGGACACTGCTTCCTGGAGTCTGTGAATTGGCCAGCCTGTCCCTGAGACATGGGGAAATACTGGTCACAGGTGGTTTTTCTATGGGGCCCAGGAATGAAGACACTGGGTAAGAGTGGGAAAGTGTCAGATTTTGTAGTTCCTCCCTCCAGAACTTAGTGATTCAATTGCATCCCCATTTTCTGTCCTTGAAGGCTTTTGGGAATTTGCCATAGCTATGGCATTTGTTCTGCCCCAGGTGGGAAACCTGGGAACCTTTAAAGGAAATATAGACTTTATATAGCTGACATTCTGCCCTACCTGGTTGAGCAGGATGGACCCACCATGATTTTGGCATCTGCCCACACTTGAGGTATGTAGCCTGGAAAGCTCTGGAGAAATGTGTGCTTGGCATGGACATGTTTTACCCTGACTTGTTGGTTGAAAAGGACTTGATGTAGATTTTACATTTGCCTTACTCCCAAGCATAAATCTGGAAGTTTTCAGACATGGGGAGCCATTTAGTCCAGCCCGTATTCTGCCCCAATTACTTCAGTGATAAAGGCCCAGTGTGCTTTGGCTTTTGACCCATCCCATTTGCAGCCTAAAGCTCTTCAGAGAACATACATCATGTACAGCTCATGCTCTGCCCAATTTTATTTGGTAAGAATTACCTGGCATAGGTCCCATTCTACCTTAACTCATTCAATGAGCTATATAGTTGAGGGGAATCATAACTAGCTGCAGTCATGATCTTTTCTCCCCGTATCTGGCATGTTGCACTTGTGAAAGAACCAGGGGGTGAAAAAAATCCCAGGAAAACTACTTTACTCCAAGGAATATAGCCCAAGAAGGTACACAGAAAGGTGTAGATTTGTATAGCCTATGATCATTTTCTCTCACTTGCATTTATGAGTACCTTGACTAGGAGGAACTTGTGCTTAAAAAAATTTAAAAAAATTAAAAAAATATATATGTATACACACACATTATATAACATTATGCATACAATGTTATACATAAATATATAATATATATTAAATATTTATATATCAATATATTATATATTTCTCACCTCCATAAATTTTTTTGACCAATTTATTATGCCCAGTCAAGCTGAGAAAACTTGTGCTCAGCTTCAGGCAAACTTCAGTCCTGCTTCAACCCTAGTGGACACCTGTAGTTAAAGAATAAGCTTTCAGCTATTGGCTTAACCCCACACAGGTACAATTATGCTAATTCTGAAGTCCTGCTCCCAGAAAAATATCCCTACAATAGCAACAGAGAAGAAAAACTCATGGCTGCTGATACCGTATGCAAGTTCTCCACCTTGATTATAGCCCAAACCTTGTAGGGCCGACAAATCTGACAGTGAGCTATACTGTGAGTTGGGGGTGCTGGGATTCCAGCCCCAGTCTCTCTCCATGAAACACCCATATTTTCTTCAATTTCCTGTCAGAGAACAAAATCTTCAGTTCCTTTGTTACAACTGGAGCAACCAGCAGCAGAATTTCTTTCAAATCATGGTGTCAATGATTTGACTACTGTGGAACCCACAACCACATGATAGGGGCTACCACTCCCATTGAAGTAGTAACCACAGAGGGTGCATTCCACATACTCTGCTGCCTATACCATATCTTCCTGAAATACCAGAATATCTACACTCTTAGAGGACACAAAGAGACAGTAATTCTCTCCAACTCCAATACAGCATTTACTGTACCCAAATCCATGAGTCACATCCAAAGAAGCTAAAGGAGACACTATAGTGTCAAGTTGAAAATAAACACATCATTGCAAAAAAAATTGATACCCAAGACATCATCAGGAGAGAGCTGCATATCAAGAAGCCATCAAATAAAAGTATTAGAAATATCCATCCTGACAGATGCACTATCTAAACACAAAAACCCAATAAATATGACACCTCCTATGGATCATAATTCTTCAATAACAGATTCCAAAAATACTATAGTGGATGAGATACCACATTAAGAATTTGAAAAAAAGATTATTTTTTAAAAAAAAGACTCAATGAAATTCAAGGTAATACAGATAAATAGTTAAATGAATTAAGGAAGACAATGCATAATATGAATACTACATTTAATAAAGAGAGATTTTGAAAAATAATGGAGCCAAAAATCTCAGAAATGAAAAGTTCAGTAAGGGATATACAAACCTCAGTTAAAAGCCTCAACAACAGACTAGATCAAGAAAATCAAAGAATATTACAGCTTGAAGTCAAAATATTATATTCAGACAAAAATAGGAAAAAAATTAAGAAAGAACAAGAGAACATGTGATGTCTCAGTGACACAACTGAAAGTTCAAATATCCAGTTCACAGACATAACTGAGGGAGAAGAATTACAGTTTGAGGGAATAGAAAACTTATCTAATAAAATAATAACAAAAAATTTCCCAAATCTTGGGAAAGACATGGATATCCATGTGCAGGTGGCATTCAGAACCCCAGATAGGCATGACTAGAACATCTCTCCACAGCATATTGTTTTAATTGACAAAAGTACAAGACAAAGAAAGAATATTAAAATCTTCAAGAGAGAAACACCAAGTTACATAGAGTCAAATCCATCAGATTAGCAGACTTCTCAGCATAAACCCTCAAGGACAAGAGGACATTGAATAATATATTTAAAGTCCTGAATTAAAACACTCACTAATCAAGATTACTTCACCCAGCCAGGATATCCTTCAAATTTTAAGAAAAAAATAAAGATACTAAACACAAACTAAGTCAACTCATTATCACTAGAATACCATCACAAAACATGCTTAAGGGAATCCTATATCCAGAAGAAGAATAAAGATAATCACCATCATGACTGCACATGAAAGGGTAAATACCATTAGGAAAGCAGTTGTGCAGATGAGAAATAGAAGAATCAAACATTATAAATACCTGTAATATGGATATCAGAGAAAGAACTGAACAAAAAATACACAAAATATCCAGAAGAAAAACAACAAATGACAGGAATAAGTATGTTTATTTAAATAATAATTCTGAATGTAAATTGTCTCAATTATCCAATTAAAAGAGTGATTGACTGAATGGATTAAAAAATAAGACCCAACAATATGATGCATACAAGAAACTCACCTCACTAGCAAAGACATACAGACTAAATGTGAAAAGGTAAAAGAATAATGTTCCAAGCAAATGGAATCCAAAAGAAAGCAGGAGTAGCTATATTTACACATGACAAAATAGATTTTTAAGACATAATCAAAAGAAAAAATGAAGTTCAGTATTATGGTTAAGAGATCAATTCATCCAGAAAATGTAGTGATTATTAATCTATATGGACCTAATGATGGAGCACTGAATTTTATCAAGCAAACACTATTGGTCATAAAGGGAGAGATAGACACCAATACAATAATTGGGGACTGGATGGCTATACTGCTAAATTTTACCAAAGCTTTAAAGAAGAATTTATACCAATGGTTTTCAAACTATTCCATAAAATATAGATGACATACAGAATGGGAAGAAACTAAAAGAATTTACTCAGAGAATAGAAATAAGATAAGTATACCTATTCTCACCATTTCCACTCAATATAGAATTAAAAAATTATCCAAAACAATAGGCAAGAGAAAGAAATATATTGTGTACAAATAGAATAGGAAATGAGGAAGTCATATTATCCCTGCTTGCAGATGATATGATTATTTTCCTAGAAAACCCTAAAGACTTTGCCAAAAGACTATTATAACTGATAAACAAATTCAGTAAACTAGCAGGATTCAAATCAACTTATAAAAATCAGTAGCTTTTCTATACACTAATAATGATCTCACTGAGAAAGAAATCAGGAACATAATCCCATGTACAATAAGTACAAAAAACCAAACCAAACAAAAAGGTAGAAACAAAACTATCCAAGGACATGAATGACTTTTACAGTTCTACAATGCAAATTATAAAACACTAAAGAAATAAATTGAAGAAGACATTAACAAAAAGATCTCCCACATTCATGGATTGAGAGAATTAATATTGTAAACATGGCCATACTACCTGAAGCAATCTATAGGTTCATCCCATCAAATAAACTGATAAAATTCTTCAGAGAACTAGAAAAAAAATTATAAAATTCACATGGAAGCACTAAACACCTCTAGTTGCCAAAGCAATACTTAGCAAAAAGAGCAAAGCTGCAGGTATCATAATACCTGATTTCAGGTCATGCTACAGAGACATAGTAATTAAAACAGCATGCTATTGGCATAACAACAGACAACTGAAACAATGGAATAGAATAAAGGGCTCAGAAATCAATCCATGCATCTTCAGGTGACTGATTCCCAGTGAGGGTGCCAAAAATATACATTGGAGAAAGGACAACCGCTTCAACAAATGGAGTCAGGAAAACTCAATGTCCTTGTGTAGAAAACCAAAATTAAACTATCTCTCGCCTGTAAAAAAAAAATTAACTCAAAATGGATCAAGGATCTTAATCTGAGACCTGAGCTTTGAAGCTATAAGAAGAAAGCATAGGGGAAATACTTTAAGACATAAATAAAGGGAACAATTTCCTGGATAAGACTTTTAAAGCACAGGAAACAAAAGCACGAGTTGATAAATTGTTATATCAAAGAAAGAAGCTTCTGTACAGCAAAGGAAACAATGCACAGAATGATGAGACAACCCACAGAATGAAAGAAAAGTTTTGCCACCTATTCATCTGATGGAGGATTAATATTGTGAATACATACAGAGCCTGAGAAAAACCAAGAAAAATTAGTTAATCTAGTCAACAAATGGGCAATTGATAGAACAGACACTTCTCAAAAGAAGAAATACAAACAGCCAATAAGTATTGAAAAATTCTCAATCTTTGGTCATCAAGTAAATGCAAATCAAAACTACAATGTATTTCATCTCACCCCTGTTTGAATGGCTATTATCCAAAAAAAAAAAAAAATGTATAACACATGCTGGTGGGGATGTGGAGAAAAATGAACCCTTATACACTGTGGATGAGAATGTACATTAGTACACCTTTGTGGAAAACTGTGGAGCTTCCTCAAAAACTAAAAACAGAACTACCCTATGATCCAGCCATTTCACTCCTTAGAATATATCTGAAGGAAATAAAATCAACACACAAGAAAACAACTGCATACTTATGTTAACTGTGGCACTATTCACAATAACTGAAATATGGAATGAGCTGAGTTGCCTGTCAACAGATGAATGAATAAAGAAAAAAAATATACACACACACACCCACACACACACACATCACAATGGAGTATTATTCAGCCATAAAGAAGAATGAAATCCTATTGATTACAGGGAAAAGAATGGAACTGGAGGATATCATATTAAGTGAAATATACCAGACACAGAAAGACAAGAATGGTATGTTTCCTCTAATGTGTGGAAATTAAAAAATAAAAGAAAATGAGGCAAAACAGAATAATCTGAAAGTAGAAGGGCTATAGGATTATTAGGGAATGGGAAGGAGGACTTTGGGGGTGAGGAGAGAGTAAAGTGAGGGAGAAGGTAGAAGAAGGGTGTATGGATATGATCAATTCACAATATAGATATATATGAAAACATCACAGTGAATCTCATAAATTTGTACAATTTATATGCATTAATAATTATAATAACATTTATTTAATAATTACTGAATTAAATGAAGTAATAGATAAAGTTATTAGTATAATCTACTGCTCTATAATTCTTGAAAATTTATATGTTTAAATCATTCTAACGAAAACTTTTTTTTACAATTTTATTGTAGATGCTATTATTTAAAAAACTTTTTAAATGAATGAAGTATAATGAGATTTCATTTTTAATGTGAATTCTTTTGTTTCTTAGTAAGGTTATATTTTTCATATATTAAGCCTTTGTTTTTTCTCTTAGACCATATTTTTTCTACCTAATCTTCTATGTTGTTTTTATATTAATTTAACATAACAGTTTATTATATTAAAATAGTTGCAAATTAACATTAGATTAAAACACTGCACCCAGTTTTTCTCTTGATTTTTAGTTCTGTTTATGGTACATTTGGCACATAATATTTAGTAATTTTTAAGTACTATGCTCTATTATTTTTTTCCTCTTTAATGTGTTGTTTGCATAAAATTCTATTACAATCTTGATATTATCTAACTGCATTTTGTTATTTTTCAAAGTAGTTCTATTTAGGGCTAGAGTTGTGGCTTACTGGAAGAGTGTCTGCCTGGCATGTGTGAGGCCCTGGGTTGGATCCTCAGCACCACATATACAAAAAATTAAAATAAATAAATAAATAAATAATCCATTGACAACTAAAAATATATCTTAAAAAATAGTTCCATTTAGCTTTTAATATGTGAAATGCTTATTATAATTTTTTTCTAAATAATTATTTGCCTTAGCATCAATTATTAATTGATTTGTTAATTCATGCTACTCAATATTACCTTAAAATAATCTATAATGTATAATAATAGGAACTGTTTTGTGCAAAACATTCCATTTAACTTTCAAATTTGCATTTTCTTACTGATGCATTTTTGTTACCTTATTTATTAAATTATACAGTTGTATTTGTTATATGTTAAAATGTATTTTATATTTTATACATTTTGAAATATTTCAATATCGTGTCATTATAATTCAAGATAGTTTCCCCATTTTAAGATATTTTCCCCATTTTTTCTTATGATTCCTGGAATCAATCATTGAAGTTTTTAAACTATCTTAGTAGGTTCTTGAAGTTGTCTTAGATGTATGGAGAATTTGGGGATGTTCAACATCTTTAAACTACTTTATTTTCTCTATGTGCTGGAAGATTTACCTCTGCATACTTTCAATTTTTCTTATGATTCTTCAGTAAAATTTGTAATGTTGTTTTGGTAAATGTAAATTTCTTGTTAAGATTATTACTGAGAAGTTTTAAGTTTCGTTTCTATTGTGGATGAGATCTTTATAGTTTTCTACCTAACTCTACTCATATTTGAGAATTCTACTCAGTTTTATATTATATCATATTATATTTTGATTCTGGTTATGGACATTTTATTTGATTTATGAGATAAATTAATTTTCTTCTAATAAAGCAAAATATAATACTTTTCAAATACTTATAGCCATATTTCTGATAGTTACATACCAGGTTTTGGGCTATGTTAGAATAGAATCTATAGAATCCAAATATAGATCACAATCTTACATCCTTTTTACAGCATAATTTTTTTTTATTGGTTGTTCACAACATTACAAAGCTCTTGACATATCATATTTCATACATTAGATTGAAGTGGGTTATGAACTCCCAATTTTACCCCAAATGCAGATTGAACATTTAAATGAAGCTGAAATCAACAAATCAAATTGCATCAGATAACCCTCTCTAATAAACACTAAAACCGACAAAACTGAATCTCTAAATTCACAATTATCTAAAATCTGAATTCTTTATCTAAACTTTTCCTACCACAGTATGATGATGGTATAATACCACAATGAGAAGCACTGAACTTAAGACTGGAAGTGAGAATCATTATTTCCAACAATAGTAAAAATTTCTGGGTGGGAGTTGTAAAATAAAGTAACTGAGTAGATGGAGACTTTGGGAAGTGAACTGTGCGGTTCAGGTGGAGAAAAGCAGTACAAATAAAGACAGCAAGAAGCCACAAGGAAACAAAGTATAATAACTGGTATGGGGATAACTAAAATCCACAAGATTCCCAAATCTCCCTTTGCTTTGCTCCAAGGAATACACTTTCTGTGTTGCCTATGGTATGTTTGTATAGCATTTTTCTCAGCTTAAATTTTTAAAAGTGTATCAGACAAAGGTAAAGGTTTTCTAAAAGTCTGTGCCTCAGAAACTTCAAACCTAGTAAGAACGAGTGAAAACATTTTCCTACAATGCTTTTCTAGGCCAATAAGGAAGGAATTCAGTTTCCAAAGCAGTATTATAAATGAATGCATATCAAATACATGCTGAATGTTGAAGGAACTATGAATATATGTCCTTAGTAAACAACTGCTTTTCAAATAACTTTCACATTTTTTACAACATTTGTTCATAGGCTTAAATAATTATCACAATGGTAAAGTATCTAGGAGAAGAAAACTTTATAATAAATTTGCAGTTGAATTATTGCAATGGACATGTTTAAAGAGCTTTGAGTCTTTATAATATCTTGTTCAGTTAGAGACCTAATCAAGTCCGCAAATCGTGCCTTTCTATAATGTAAGATAAATGATTAAGGGTCCATTTTCTTGTTAATTCCCATTAGCACTGATGAGAGCAAAGCACATGCATCAGAGACAGAAAAGATTCTAAGAACTAAGAAATATTATCTGTATTAAAGAGGTAAGGTATTTAAAATATCTAGACTTTGATAGCACTTTCCTCACAATTGTCATCCTCTCAAGCCCAGTGCTAAAGGGTGTTGGCAATTCAATCACTTGAAGGCATCCTTTCTCTCTAAACCAGTACTGCACAATTATTCCTGAATGATATGGAGGGAAGCTGTTCTGAAAATACTGTCATTGGGTTGCGTCCAAAGCTCTTCTGCAGATACTGTCAACTCCTTGTGGCTATTGAAAATTTTAGAGCATGAGAAAAAGAAAGGAATGTAAATACCAAATCACTCTCTACCAACTTGTACCTAGTTCTGTCTCAGTTCTGTATTTTATCTTTTCACTGAGAAACTGGCTCTTCCTGCATCCTGTTTTTCTGTTTTAGAAACAATCTGTAGGTATTTATGATAGGGGAGTGAAAGATTTTTGAAGGATGAAGGGGAACAGGGTTCTGATGTAATAGGAATCCTTGTTTAGTCCTCTAGCTCCCACCTAGTTAATAATTTCATCAAGTAAACACTAAAAACAAGTAATTCGAATAAGTCCGTATTTCTGTCTTCCTAATTCTCTCTTCTTGTGAAACACCATAGTGCATATCTGTAGAGCTGTGAATGTGACATGGTTACGACTGTCCTTCACAATTTTATTTTTCTGAAAGAAGGCTTTGAAAGTCTAATTGTGGGTGAGGCATGTTGGGGCTAGTATTACCTGTCACTTTAAAACTTCCTTGCTAAAGTGCAGAAAGATATTGTTGCCAAGATGGATTGGGATTGGCAAAAATAGCAAATAAAATCCTAAATTAAGGAAGAGAAGGTAAATAAATTTTTAATCATACAAAATTTAATACTTACGTTAAAGAACGAAATATTACAAGTCATTTTATACAGAGTAAATTTACATCATAGCTGAATTTCAAGTTGTGGAGCTTTGAGTGATATGATAATCATGTTCCCCCCTTCAGTTGTACGAGGGGATTGAAATTTATATATTCAATAACTAGAAAAGAATCATAAAGGATCAGACCGGAAGAATCTGTCTCTCTCCATTTTCTGCTGTCACTCCCACAGTGATTTTAATATTTTCCCTATGTCTTTGCTGATTTCTTGTGCCAAGCTCAAATGCAGACTGTTTTGAAATAAGTGCTTTAAAGTGCATGGTTCTGAGCGTATACACACATTTCCCAGGTAATACGATTTCATTTTAACAACAAAAACTGGGGGCGGGGGGGGGGCAGAGAGAGTGACTAAGTCTCTTGTCAGTTTTAAAATTGCCTAAACAGACTCATCATAAGTCTTACATTTAAATGATTATTATCAACTGACTCAAGCTTTATATCTTTCAAAATCCTGAAGAAAAAAAAATGAAAATTTCACAAACAAAACTCATATCCAATTAGCCTTATTTGTTGTTTTCAAATGTTTTGGGAAAATTCCTAGAGATTCTGGTGGATTTTAATACATTTAATTCATATTAAACTGAACTAATGATTTATATGATATGATTGAGGGTTTTATACTGCATAGTGGCCAGGAATATTAACTTATTGAATTCTTTGCAGACAGTGATATGTACATTATGTGAAAAATGTAAAGTAGCTGTAAGTCATGGAAGTATCTTTAATATCTTATGAAGAAAGTAAAAAATTACTTAAACAAGTATAACTGGTCTTTTCTTGGATCAGATCAAAGGAATGATAAATGCTTCTTCTAATTAAACAATTATAATCAAAAGAGGAATAATGCAGTAAATTGCTATGGCTTTGTAAGTCTTTTCTGCCTCTGTGTATAAACTATGGTAGGTATCCTTCTCTTGTCTTTATTAAAATGAAATACAATCATTTTAATTATAGTAACATTTATCTCTTTAAAATTTAAATCTTAAAAATAAATTTTTATAAACATTTCAAAGGAAAGGAAAAATCTATTTATAATCAGTGACTGTGTCAATAAACTCCAGTTAAGGGCACTTACGTTCTGTTAACTGCTGACAAAATATTATGTTTAACTTTTCATGAGTGTTACAAATGATTTAGTAAAAACATTCATTTTTCTATTATGTGTTACCTATACTTATAAAACAGCAATATGTAGACTGTATTTTAAGCCATAGGAATTTATATTGTGAATTGCAAATATTTTTTTCCTGATTGAAATATACATGACAAATTTAAATTTAAACAAACAATACTGTGCCTTTTTGAGGTTGTGATTCCTACACATTTTCCCCTAGTCATCATTTTATTAGGTATCTGTCACAAAGTTGGCAAAAACTTTTTAAAGATAACTTAAAGTATCTGAATTATGGAAAACCAATAAGGTATTTCCACACCTCTGGAATGCTGATTTTCCTTATTCTCCTTCACTGTATAATGTTACCCATGAAGGATATTCAAGCAATTTACCACTGCAAGCCCCCACATCCCTCATAGTGTTTCAGCTAGGAGAAAGGTACCAAATCACCCTTAAGCCTCATTCGTCTTCCCTGAAACACCTGCTAAGCAGTTGACTTGGGTTCTCTTTCAATCTCTGCTGATCATTTTTCTACTGAATAAACAACATTTACTGTTATATCCTAAGAACTAGCAAACTGTTCTGCACTGTTGAAATAATTGTTATTTTTTTTGTTAATGCTTTGCATGAAATTTCATTCTGTAAGCCATTCTTACATATGTTAAGAAGAAAGATTTTCCTTCTGTCTGTGAAACTAAGATAGTTATCAGAATACTTGGTAAATGTCATAATTTGAGAAACGAAAAGCAGTTAAAATATTATAAGTGCCATGAGTAATTTAGAATCAACTTTTCTGTGAAAAATGACTAAAGGAAGAATATATTAGCCAAATTTTAAAAAGGTGTTTTTAAAAAAGAAAGTCTTTCAGAAATTTGCTAGACATTGAACTACTGATCAACCTCTTACATTATTTAATTTTCCCCTAGCCATCATTTTCTTAGGTATATGTCACAAAGTTTGCACATATTAGAACCAACTTGGTATGATTCTGTATAATAAATCAACAATTATGAAGACTGTGGTTCATGATCAAATTTATTCCAGGGCAACCACAAATCTTCCTGCTAGCCCTGCATGCCCTCCTCCAGGGGGCGCCATTCACTTGCTAGTTTCTCTGCCTGATAACCCCTCCCTACCTCAGACTCTTGGAGGATCCCAACTGCACACCTTTATGAGGTCACACTGACAGAATTCTATTATTACTCAAGAATACCCAGTAAATTTGGCTTTATGTTTGGTATTTTTTCTGTTTTTTGGAAGGAGTAGAAATTTTAATTCATAGATATATTTTTTGCATTAAGGAGTAAGACCTATTTTATTAAATATATGTTTTATAATCTATATGGTGAAAATTTTAGAATTCTCTTTGAAATCCTGAATCTTTTGGTTATTTGTCATGGAGGCTGTAGTAATGAAGGGTGCAGTGGATTTTTTTTTTAATTAAATTGGCAGTCCTGACTTTTAATAATACTCATATGGATTGAGTTTAATTTTTTTTTTTTAAACACAAAATCTGAAATGCGGTAATACTTCTCTTTTGGCGATTTTTCATTCTCATTGAAAAATGTGACAAAAAATTGGAGTGGCACTGTGTTAACATTAAAAAAGAATCTATGCTACCCAGAATCCTCATCAAAAAGCTGAGAAGATGCCAGTACAGTTAGAGGGCAAAAGAATGAAATCTTAGAAAAAAATATGGTTGCTGAAAACCTCTAGAGGTTATCTGTCTGCTTCATCCTGCTGGCTTCAGGCTAATTTTACCTAAACTATTGTAGGCAGATGGGTATCTGGACTGTTTTTAAAGATCTTGAAGGAAGCAATTCCATAATCTCTTAATATCCTTCTTTATATCTAATCTATATGTCCATTTAATTTAGTTTATCTTTGCAGACATGGATAATGTTACCCTTTACAATATAATTCATCAATAACCTTGATAATTGAGATATTGTTTATATATGAAAGAAAAGATGACAATTTCCTTAGAAAATAATTTTGTTATAATTTTAAAGAAAGACTCCAACTTTAATTGCCATGGTAAGAGAAACATACTTTTGAATTTTAAGATCAACTGGAGCCAAAGAGCAAATGCACTTTTTAATGAGAAGGTAATGCTCCTTTTGGAAAGATATCTAAGCATTTTTTCTTCTATATTGGGCAAATTTTACTTGCAGACATGGACAGAATCTTTGACAATCATAATTATAGCTCTGAGATATGTGTAGAATTCTAGTTTTCAATAACTTCATATTTAGCATTCAGTACTGATTGCATTGCAATTCAATAACATGTTTATCACTATATATTATTACACTTTTAATGATTATTATTAATAGATAAAGGTGAACTGAACAATATTAATACATTTTCAAAAAGTTTGAAGTCAAAGAAACTAACCTTGGTCTTTCTCAAATTTTCCTATAATTTTAACAAAGATACACTTTACTTTATAATTTCAAAGATATTACTATAAAGTCATGACACATTAAATTATGTTAAGTAAAATGAAAATTCATAAAATTGGTAGAATATTTGTGTGTTCTTTTTTTTTTATGAGGCCATTGTTTGAAATTTGTCATGACTCATTTCTTCAGGGTTGGGCCAGCTACACAATGCAAATGAGTAAAATTGGATGGGTGGGGAAAATCATCCACCAGAAATGTAAACTATTTTAACGATATTATACAAAATTACATTAAATGCTCTATTTTAAGTTTAAAGTGGAAGCAAATAGACTAATATTAGATGAGTTTAATGACTAGGATTTCCTTTTGTTATTCATTACACCTCTGGTTTGACTACAAAAAAATTAGCCTTTTCTCCTGTTGGAGTATCAACATGGGCTCCATGTATTCTGTTATAATGCATCTTTTAATTTTAGGCAACAACTGGTTTTCTTCAGTTTACAATCGAAAATAGATGTTCTCGAGTATGGGTACTTCCAAACATATGTAAAATATTTGCATATGAGTTAGTGCAATTTGTCAATTCTGGTTTTCACAATCTTTTCATACTTAGGTTGTTTGAACTGTATCCCATGGTGATTTAGTCATTCTTCGTGATCTATCTCTTTTATATTTTCATTTTTTAAAGAATTTGGTCTTTAAATATAAAACTTGGGAAATATATTTCAAGGCATCTTTTTTGTGTGTGTATTTGTGGGGCCATCAGTATAAGATAATGAGCCAAATGTTCTGTTCCATTTTAATTTCCCTAAGATAAAATGTCTCTGAGAATGAGTTCTTCAAATGCTAGATTTGTAATACTAATGAAAGATTATTGTGTAAACATTTAAACAATTTTGAAGGTTACAAGATCAAGTAAGAAGAGCCAAGTTTTGGGTTGTATTTTCATTGGTGATGATGTTCATTTCAAGAACAAGCAATTATTTTTTGGGGTGTGTGTGTCTTTGACAACATGCCATATCAGAACTACTAATGTCTGCGTAGTGTGCTAGACTAATAAATGAGACTGCAAATCATCAAGAACAGCATTAAAATTAGTTCAAGCTATGTATGCCTCTCCATAGGAAGTTCTTCGCTACTCTGTGAATTGTTTAATCCTTAACAAGTTCAGCTCAGAGATATATGGTGAATGATCAGGGAACATATGTGAAGTTCCTATCCTTGTAAATCTTGTCTTATAAATGCTTGTTTTGGATTTAAGTGTCATACTACTATAGAATTGACACCATTATATATGCTCACCAATTAAATTACTATATTCAACTTTCAGAATTTTTCCTCACAAAATAAATAATGTTACCAAGTTGTTCCTGTCATTGCACCTTGCCTCAAAGTAGTTGGGTCACATCAAAATTTTCATTTATAGTATTAATAATGTCATTGAATAGGTTATAATTATTTCTGGGCTCTGATGAGCTTCTGTAGAAGGCTCAAACACACCTTAACCTTTAAAATAATTTGTATGTTCTCAAGTTTATTCTCTATGTCCTGTACTGTATTTCTAGCTATACTTATATTTTCAAATATTTGTTTCTGTTTGGGATTCTAAATTTCTGCTATCCTCCATAGATACTTCTTTATGAACTTATCAGTAATAAAATGCTTTGATGGCTGTGCAAATTTTTTTTCAGTTAATACACATTTGCATTTTACTACAGCATCACTATTTTTTATTTGCATTTCAAAATAAAATCCTGTCTAAATATCAGCTTTTTCAGATAATTAAGCTTTTAACATACATCTTACTGTGTTTTGGTTAGAATTATTTTTCTTCATATTTGTGAATTAAATGGTTCTTTTCACAGAGACATGATATGCTGGCATATCAAATTCACAGATATTCAACATTTCCACAAGTAATATATATTTCTATCTTTCATAAAACAGAGGCCCTCTCACCTTATCTTATATTCTCATAGAGACATGGATATAAGAAAAATCCCCTCATTTCTGCCAGATGAAAAATAAAAGCAAAAGTGCTATGATAAAAAATGGCTGACTCTTGGCTTCAGTGACGGGGAGAAAATAGTGGACCATGAGTACAAAGAGACATGAGACCATGTGACATTTAAGAGGGTAAGCTACAACTAGTTTAAGCTCATGGATGCTAAATGAGAATGGGGGTAGTTTTCCAAGTGAACCTGACACATGGAATTGCATATGAAATATTTTGCCAACATTTGGGTGAGCTAACCACAAAATACTCAGTGGTCAGTTGGTGATTCTCCTTTAGTACATTGGTTTTTACACATAAGACATTACCTCATTACTACCCAAAATATGACTAGGTTTTCTCCAAATAGCATCTCATAATTTAAAAAAAAAACACTACCCTTAGAGAATGAATATTTTATTTTTATTGATGACATGCAAAGGAGGATCTATTTTAGGCTTTCAAGCAAATTTTTAAAAGTTTTTGAATTAGCAATGAATATAAGCAGGCACTCAGCAGTCTAATGAACTTGAGTATGTCAACCTTTTGGGTCTTAATGATCTCTTCCGAAATATGCAGAAAGAATGTTTTCTTTTGCTGTGAACACTAAATGAGAAGAGCATGTGATCTTAGTATTATTTCTTTGCCCATTTAAAATATAATTTGTTTATCAAAGCTGTTTTATGTTTACAGGAAAAAATGATCAGAAAGTGGAGAGAGTTCTCATAGACTCCTACCCAACACAAGTTTTAGCCTACTCCACCTTCAATAACGCACATCAGAGAAGTACAATTGTTATGGTCCATGAACCTGCATTGACAGGTCTTTATCACCTTAGAGTTCATTCTTGGTGGTATTTTGACAAGTTATATCCAACCATTATAGGATCATAAAGTATTTCCACTGCCCTAAGTTTTTTTTTTTTGTATTTACCTATACATGTCCCTTCTTCTTCATTTTCTAGAATATAATATACTTGGAATCATCCAGTATGTAGCCTTGTAAGACTGGCTTCTTTCGCTTACTAATGTAAATTAAGTTTCCCTAATGTTTTTCATGTCTTAATGGCACATTTCTTTTTCGAGCTGAATATATTCCATTGCTGAGATATACTACATTTTTCCATTTATACACTGGAGAATATGTTAAACCTCTATGAATGTCCATGTGCAGGTTTTGCATACAGAAGACTGAGTGAAAACCAAGAACAATTACAGGATCTTTAACCCATTTTTAAACTGTGTGTTAATTTTTTATTGTTGAATTTTAAGAGATCTTTACATATTTTGTATGACAATCCTGTATCAGCTATGTCTTTACAAACATTTTATTCTAGATTGTGGTTTATATTCTCCTTCTATATTGACACTGTCTTTCCAGGGAAAAATTAGTTTTAATTGATGTTTTGCTAATCTACTCTTCTTTCATGAATTGTGCCTTTAATGTTTTATCTAAAAAGTCAATGTTACACTAAGGTCATCTAGATTTTCTTCTCTGTTTTCTTCTATGTATTCCAGCAAACAGAGGTGATTTATATTGAGGTTTCTGACCCATTTTGAATTAGTTTTTGTAAAGTATGTAAAGTCTGCTTTTTTTTTTTTTTTTTTTTTTTTGCCTGTGGGTGCTCACACTTGTTCTTGTACCATTTGGTGAAAAGATGATACTTTCTTCATTGTAGTGCCTTTGATCCTTTGTGAGCCTTTCCTATGGAATTTCCATTCTGTTTTATTAGACTAGTTTTCTACTGTTTCATCAGTATTACATATTTTGAGGACTATAGCTTTATAGTAAGTCTTGAAACAGCTAGTGTCCATCCCTCTACTTTGTATTATCTTGGCTGTTCCTGGTCTTCTGCCTTGGTATAAACTACAGAATCATTTTACAATATCTACAAGACAACTTGTTGGGATTTTGATTTGGATCGTGTTAAATTTATAAATCAAGCTGGAAAGGACTGGCATCGTAACAATATTGAGTTTTTCTATCTACAAATGTGGAAAATTTCTCCATTTATTTATTTAGTTTTCAACTTCTTGCACAAGAGTTTCATAGTTTTCTTTATATAGATAATGCACATATTCTGTTCAATTTATTCCTATCTTGTTCATTTTAAGACCTTAGTGAGAAATAGCTATTCTCATTAAAATAATAGAATAGTAGCATCATCTGAAATAGATATATTCCCATTGATCTATCTTAATGTGGCAAATACTAATTTAAATAAGTATATACCATTTAAAAATATATGTACTCAGTGGTGGACACATGATTATTTGTAATAACATTTATGCTTTTTCATGAATCAATATTTTAAATATATTAATATAAATATGTATATGTACATACATAAATTTTTAGCTATGCAACTTGATAGTAGTAGTATAGCACAGAATAAAGTATATCCTAGTTTTGCATTCCAGCTTTACAATTTACCAACTGTGTAAGTGGGGGCATGCTACTTAGTCTTTTTATCTCGAAAGTGCCTCAGCTATACAATGATATAATAGTTGAACTCATTGGATTGTCTTAAATAAACACATGATTAGCAACATGTAACTATTAAATATTATATTGTTTTAGTCACTTCTTAATATAAATGAATTATTTATAAATACACACACACACACACACACACACACACACACATATATATATATATAAATTATGAAAGTCATATACATTGACAGTAAACATGAACAGTAGGAGGAGAAATAAAGAAATTTCCTCATGGTCCTAACATCTAGAAATAGCCACCATTAAGACTTCAGAGTCTTTATTTCTGTTTTTTTTTTTTTCTGATTAAGGACTTTTATTTTCTTTTACTTAGTTGTGTTCCTATTATGTTCCTATTATACATACAATCTGATATACTGGTATTTTCTTTTCCCCTTGATATTATGAGGAGAATTTTTCCACTTTTTAAAACAATAAAACTCTTTCAAGTAGACAGAAAACATTTCACACATTTTTTTTTAAATAATCATTTGCTATTTAGGTCTCATTTTCTGTTTTTTTCAAATAACCTTGAGGAACATTTTGTAACAAAACTTATTTCCTTAGGTACTTGATTATGCAAATATTATTTTTAAAGGCATATATTGCATATGCATGGATATTAATGAAAAAACTTAAAAGTCTGAGTGAGTAGATACAGTATAAGTTGCAAGTGAGGAAGCTTTATATAAGGATGAAATAATTGTACCTTAACACAGTATAGAGTGCTTGAAAAGATGAAGTTAGCTAAATCTCCAACAAATATAATTTATATTTCAATATGCATAATCTTCATTTTCATGAACTATACATGAACATTAATGTCATTAATTTGCAATAACACGTGTGTCGTATAGCTAAATATAGAACAAGGCCTATATTTGGGAGGGAGGATGTGTTCTATTTATATGTCCAATTTGAGGTGCAATCATTGTGGCAAGAAGTAAAATTAATTGCATTAGAATGAGAAACATGACTGAAAAACTTAAACAATAAGCTGCAATGAATTTGGAATTAGCCTTAGAATCCCATTCTAGGCTTCTCAATTTTTTCTTTTAAAGTATGGAACACTTCATGAATTTGTGTGTCATATTTTGTGCAGGAGCCATGCTAATCTTTTCTGTATTGTTTGGTACTGTTTGGGTATCTGTGCTGGGAAGACAAGCATATTCTCAAACTTATTACCACCAAAAAATATTCCATTCATTGTCTCTGACTTCCCCTGTTGTATTCTCAATCCAATTCCTGTCTTATGGCTTTTCCTATAAAATAAGTGGCAGTATTATATAGTAAATATTTTTCTCACTTACACTCAAAGATATGAAGCTTTCAATCACTGCTTCTGGTGTGTAAGACAATCAATATGATCTCATGAGTTGACAGAATTCCAGCCAAAGGCAAAGAAACTATCCATAACTTGTGCAGAATTATGCCCAAAGAATGTCATCTTCATTGGGATTCTTGAACTACCAAAATTATCCCAAAGAACCACCTACTCTTTTAACATGAGATCCATCTGGTTTCTAGAAAGGACAAATGCCTTGAACAAAGGCATGTGTTTGGGCTTTTATTCTGCTGTATTAGTACTTTTCTATGTTGGTATTTTAATAATTTATATGGATTGTAATTTAATTATTTTATAATAATTTACCAATTCTAGTGAATAAAATTATAATGAAAAGAAAAATAAGAGAATTGACAGTTCAATTATAAGTAACACTGATTTCATAAATTTGGAGAACATTATCATTACTGACATTAGTTTCGCCCTGTTCTGCTTTACAAATGCACATGTTTTCATTTGTATATGTATGTCAATTTTCTTTACATACGAAGGCTCTTTTTTTTTTTCTTTCTGGAGGGGCTAGGTAAATGAGATAAACAGAAAGTAAGAAATCTGGTCACCGTAGACATCAATATTTGAAAATGTTAATCCATCATTGGTTCCTAATTACCAGTGTCCCACAACAGTGAAGGCCTATCTTAGGGAGACTTACAATTATCCAGACCAAATCAGTGATATCAATGCAATGAATAAAGAGTAAGTTCTGAGCCTTTTAAGTGCTTAGCATTTTGTGTTTGAACAATAAAATTAAGGAGGAGTTCTTAATGTCAGCAATTTTATTGAAGAGGGTAGGGACACATTGGCATTTCTAAAGCTTTAAAAATTAGAAGTTTGCTTTATCTCCTTCCAAAGAATAAAATGTGTAACACAATTTCTGCAAAGCAGGCTTTATATGAAGCACTAACATTTAACCTAAATACATTTATCTCTTAGTACATCAAGTTCTTAATTGCCAAGCATATATTACCAAACTGAAATTGAAGATAAATGAATATTTTATGTGTAGTCTCCAAAGGGATAAGAATTAAAAATTAAATTAAAAGGCACTTGCCAATGCTTTAATTTGCCTGTTAAAAAAGCAAACACAAATATTAGATGCTGACTATATTTTAAATTCCTAAATATAACTCAATTGCAGTAGCAGTAATTTGTAACTAAACAGGATTTTCTTGAATCTTACCAGAATATAATGCTGATAAGTACAAAATGATAACTGCTTTTAACTTCTTCAGTTCTGCTTTTCAACAAAAGTGAGACCAAACTGAGAAGCTAATTAATTTATTAATTAGCAGTTTATTAATGCTGTTCAGTTGCAAAATTAACTAGCATTTTTGGATACTTATTATATCCTATGCTTTCCTCTAAGTACTTAACATGTATCAGTACATTCCTGTTTATAGGACAGAAGACTTGAGGCACTGACACGGGAGTCACATGCTCAGGGTCAGTTAATAAGTAGCAGTCTGAAGTCAGACCTCCTTTGCCACAATATCTATACTATATTGTAATGTAATGAAGCCTCACAGTACAGAATATTTGTAGACTGACAAATTTTAACTCATTTCTTACTAACCTGGAATGTATCATACATACCCTTTGATATTTTGAAGTTCCAAAGATAGAACGAAGATTAGGTTTAATTACCTAGAGGGTCTTTAAAAATCACTTTCATAGAAGAGAAATATCAGCACGAATGCCAGGAAATCACAGGTTACACTACTTTGTTTAATTCTTTTTTATAGGAAATTAAATCACGTTGTGCTAAATTCATATAACATAGGCTGTTATCCATGGGTTGCTTTGAATTTTCTTTAAATTCCCTCTGCAGCACTGTATTTATCTCAAGAAAGTAAATCCCTTTAAACCTTTACTTTGTGGCTATCTGCCATGTGGTCTTATTACCTAGAGGGTAAACCCAATGTTTAACTGTGTCCCTCTATTTGCCTTAAATAAAAGAAAACCTTAATATGACAATTATAGTCAGTTCTCAATTATCTGTTGTCATGGGACAGAGACCACAATAGTGAGGATAATTTTAAATCCATGAAAAATTAGAAAGCCTAATTTTTCCATTATTTTCATTCCTCCCCTAAACAAATCTTTCTTGTCTGAACCAAAAGTAGGTAGAAAAATAGACTTAATCAACTATTACCTTTGTGTTTTTTAATGTTTCTGATACAAAGTGGTGAAAAGGCTAATTGCAATAGCAATTTATCCAAAGGCGTTCCACAAACTGAATGGGAAAAGTAAGCTATTGGGAAGGTGAACGAAGTATAAAAACTTGTATTATTCATTCATTGGTATGAAAGTTAGGTCTTACATGAATTTTCCTGAGAAAAAGGCCATACCCCCAAATTTGAAAAGTTTTAAATTTATTTATTTATTTTTTCAGTGTGATCAGCTCTGCAGTCATGGGGCTGACACCATTCGATGCTCTAGGGTTATTAGCACCCCCATTGACATCTGGCAGGATGCCTTCTGTCTAGAACCTTACAGCCAATCAGAGTTGATGATATTGTATTAATGGTTCCATAATAAAATGAAAAAGATGGCCTTCATTTTGATGAAAGCTGTAAAGTAGCTATTGTGCTTGTTTGGTATTGCAAGGCCCAAATGTATTATTTATGCAATTTTTCTTTTGAAAGAAAAACTGAAAGAGCAGATTTCATTTTACAGCATTCAGTCAAAGCTATTGTCTCATGAATGTGAACATTTCTGCATTTTATTTCCTCAGAATGTAGAAGGCATTTTTCACAGATCATCTAAGTAGGGATTTAAAAGTTTAAAAACTGCTTTTAAAATGGTAGGCCCTAATGACTGGATCTATTGTTCTGTCTGGTCGATAGGCTAAATCAACACTTGCCACATGAGAACTTACACTTAGTTGAAGGTATAATTTTCAAGGTCTTAGCTAGTCATTAAGACTTTATTTGTTTTAGGAAAAGACCAAAAAATTCAGTAATTTTATCATAAAGCTATTTATCTAGAAGAAATGTACATAACAATAAAATGTCTTAAAAATACAAAATTTTTTGTGTAAGTATTTCATTCTGTAATTGTTATTTAGTAGTTTTGTTCTACAAAAACATGATCATACCCAAGGAAGGTACAAGAAAATAATCCAGCTCTACAAAATGAACAAAAGCAAAATCAAACTTGATAATAAAATAATACATTACTTTTTTCAGAAATTTTTATATCTGGTATCCTATTTAATGTCTCATAAAAACTACAAAATTAGGTATTAGTACAGCTGCTTATCAGATAAAGCTCCTAAGAGATGAAGTAAATTGCCCAAAGAGACAGAACAATTTAAGAGATGGATCTGCAAACTGTTTCTTGTTTTCTGATTCCAACAGACTGTTCTCACTGCCCTGTGTTTGACTTTCATCAGCCAGGCCCTTTTTTCTATCTGTGAACCAGTAATGCTGAAAGTTTTCTACTTTAAAATTAATGACCAATTAAAAGCAAATAAACATGTCTTTAAAAATAAGAATAAATGCTAAACCTTATAATCTCATGCCAACAAAAACATTAAATTCTGCTTGGTTTCTTTTCTTTTCTCATTCTCTCTCTCTCTCTCTCTCTCTCTCTCTCTCTCTCTCTCTCTCTCTTTCCTTTTTCTTAGAAAGATATTTACCTTGGGAAGTTTTAATTTTTTTTTCTCCTCAGGTGGGTTTCCAGGGAATTATTTTCTAGTCTTCTCTCAGTTTTTCTACTTTCTTTGATAAGAGCAAAAGACTATTAGTATGAATTACATGCTTGTGAAATTAATGAATAAAAAAAATTTCCTGGAATGTTGTTAGGTCAAAATTCATTTTGCAAATATATTAAGGCTTACTTGAATTTCCACTAAGGACTAGATTAAGGAATACCATTTTGTCGTATTACAAAATAGTTTATCTAACAACAGGCAACAGTCTATATAAAGTTTAGATATGGATCTAAGTATAAAAATAAAAACTACAAAACCTGTGTAAGATGACATATGAATCTTTGGTTTCATAAAGACTTTATTGGTAAGCTGGAATTTCCATTAAAATTCAAAATTCCTGATGAAAGAAACAGTTTAGAAAATGAAAAGATAAATCATAGACCAAGAGAATATATTTTCAAAAAGCATATTTTACTACAGATTCATCCATAGTACACAAAGAACTCCTAAAACTCAAGAATAAGAAAACAATGTAAAGGATTTAAAAATAGACCAAAAAACTTTTTTTAAAAAAAAGCTCACAAAGAAGATATACAAATGGAAAATAAACATATTAAAAGGTGTTCCATATTACATGCCATCTTGGATATGCAAATTAAAGACAATTAAGTAAATTGTACATCATTACAATGACCAAGATCCAGAACTAATGTGAAGCAACAGAAATTCACAATCTTTGTTGGTGGTAACGCAGAATGATAGTTGATATGGAGAATGGTTTGATATTTTTTAAAAAGTTACAAATACTCTTAATATAGATCCACCAGTTTTGTTCCCTGGTATTTGTAAAAAGGTGTTAAAAACTTGTGTGCACATAAACACCTGCACATAGATATTTAGAGCAGTTTGATTCATAATTGCCAAAGCCTGGAAGCACAAGATGTCTTTTAATAAGTGAATAAATAAACTCTGCTAAATTCAGACAATGGAATATTACTCAGACCTAAAGAGAAATGAGCTATCGAGCCATGAAAAGACATAGAGGAAACTTAAATGCACATTATTAAATCAAAGAAGTCAATCTCAAAAGACTACACACTGTATAATTACAATTTAATGATAATCTGGAAATATAAAATCACGGAGATATTAAAAAGATCAGTGGTTGTCAGAGGTGGGGGGTTGTAAAGGATGAAGAGAGATCAAAGATTTTTAGGTAGGTAAATACTCTGTATGATACTATAATGGTGGAAATATGTCATTTTTTGTTTGTCCAAATACATGGAAAATACAAGAATGAGCCTTAATGAAAACTACGAACTTTGGGTAATAATGACCATCAATGTAGATTGGTGGATTGTAACAAATGTACCACTCTGGTGTGAGATGTTGACAATCAGAGGAATTCATGCATGTGTGCAGGAAATTATGCATGGGAAAAATCTACCTTCCTTTCAATTTTGCTGTGATCTTAAAAGTGCTTTAAATATTAAAGTCTCTTTTAAAAAATGCAACTACAACTCCCTCTTCATACATTTTTGTGGTGCCCCAATCCCCCATTTTCTTTGCTGATCATTGATCTTGCTTCCAATTTCATTGAGAAAATACGGGGAAAGAAGATAATATCACTACACATTCTCTGATACATTTACCCACTGCCATGGCATGAATGCTCATGTGTTCCCCAAATTCTTTAGTTGGAACCTGATCTCCAAAGTGATAGTGTTAAAAAGTGAGACCTTTGGGAGGTAAATAACTCATGATGGCTATGCCTTTATGAATAGGATTGGTTTCCTTATAAAAGGAAGTACAGGGAGCCTGTTTGCTTCCCAGAACACATAGAGGGCAACATCCTTGAGGAATGGACTCTTACCACACACCAAATCAGTCGGGACTTTGATCTTGGACTTCCCAGTCTTCAGAAATATAAGCAATACATTTCTGTTTGTAAATTACCCATCTAAAGTATTTTGTTATAGTGGCCCAAATCGACTAAGACACCCACCTATCTGCTGTTGTGTCTATATGTTCTGTTTTCTCACCTCTCATATGAATTGACTTGTCAGCTCTCCTAGTTAAAGTCAATCTCTTCCTCTGTGATAAACCCTGTACTGCCTTGCCTCCTCAAAACCTTCATCTTGTGTTATCCCTTCTCTTGCCCATATCAATAGCTTTTTCTACATTCAACTTCTCCCATTAAAAACATAAACAAAACCACTATTTCTTGATCCCATTTCCCTGAGCTATGACCCCTCTCCTTTCTTCCATTAATGTTAAAATTAATTAGAAGGGTCGTTTTAACCAGTTCTCAATTCCTCTAATACAAATATATATATTTGATACCTGGGATTTAACTCAGGGGCACTTGATTTCTGAGCCCCAATCACAACCCTATTTTTTATTTTATTTAGAGATAGGGTATCACTGAGTTGTTTGTGCCTCACTTTTGCTGAGGCTGGCTTTAAACTTGAAATCCTCCTGTCTCATCCTCCTGAGTGGCTGGGATTATAAATATCTTTTATATTAATTATGTTATATAAAACATTAAGATACATTTTGACATAATCATAAAAGCATGGAATATAATTTGCCCTAATTTAGTCCCCAGCACTTCACCCCTCTTTCCCTCCTTCTCCTGCTCCCCTCTCTCTATTCTACTGATCTTTCTTCAATTTATTTATAGGTTTTTTTTTTTTTAAATTAGTGTCTTGTTGGTGTACTTCTCAATGGGATTCATTGGGATATATTTATGTATGTACTTAACAAAAGTTCAGTCAGATTCGTTCCACTGTTCTTCACTTTTCCCATCCTTTCTTTCTTCCCCTCCATCCCCTTCACTTACTCTACTGATCTTTCCTCTATTCTGACGAGATTCCCACTCCCTTTTTTCCCTTTCTCTCCCCATTCCTCCCCTGCTTATTTTGGATTATCAGAGAAAACATTCAACCTTTGACTTTTTGAAACTCACTCATTTTACTTAACATTCTTTGGTTCCATTCATTTACTGGCAAATACCACAATTTCATTCTTCTTTGAGGCTGAGTAATATTCCATTGTTGATATGCATCACATTTTCTTTATCCATTTATTTGTTGAAGGGCTTCTAGGTTGGTTCTATAACTTAGCTATTGTGAATTGAACTGCTCTAAACATTGATGTGACTACATCACTATAGTATGCTGATTTTACATCTTTTGTATACATACCAAGGAATGGAATAACTGAGTCATACTGGTTCATTCTTAGCTTTTTGAGAAATCTACATACTGCTTTCTAGAGTGTTTGGTCTCATTTGTAGTCCCACTAACTATGTATGAGTGTAAATTTTTCCTCACATCACCACCAACATTTATTATTCTTGATAATTGCCATTCTGGAGTGACATGAAATCCCAGTATAGTTTTGACTTGCATTTAACTAATTTCTGGAGACATTGAACTTTTTTTTTTCATATTTGTTGACCATTTGTATTTCATCATTTGAGAAGTGTTCGTTTAGTTCCTTTGCCCATTTGTTGATGAGTTATTTGTTTCTTTGGTGTTAAGCTTCTGTTAAGTTCTTTGTAATTCTGTTAATGTCCTATCTGAGGAGAAGGTGTCAAAGATTTTCTCCCAATCTGTAAGCTCTCTCTTCATGCTCATTTCCTTTGCTATGAAGGAGCTTTTTAATTTGATCACAGCCCACTTATTAATTTTTTGTTTTATTTTTTGCACTTTTGGGGGAGTCTTTTTAAGGAACTTGGTTCCTATGCCAACATGCTAGAGTGTTGGGCCTACATTTTCTTCTGCAGTTGCAGTTTCTGGTCTAAATCCTAGATCTTTGATCCACTTTGAGTTGACTTTTGTGCAGGGTGAGGGATAGGAGTCACATTCTTTGCATATGAATTTCCAGTTTTCCCAGTGCCATATGTTAAAAAGGCTGTCTTTTCTCCAACATGTTTTTGGCACCTTTGTTTAGTATCAATTTTTATGTGGATTTGTCTCTGTATCTTCTCTTCTATTCTATTCTCTTCCATTGGTCTTCATGTCTGTTTTGGTGTCAGTACCATACTGTTTAAGTTACTATAGGACTGTAGTATAATTTGAGGTCCAGTATTGTGATGCCTTCAGCTTTACTCTTCCAAGAATTGCTTTTGCTATTCTGAATTTCTTAATTTTCCACGTAAATTTCAGCACAGATCCACAAATCTCTTGAATCCCTCCCTTCCTTTCTTTTTTAAAATTTTTGGCTCCTATTCCATAAAGAATGTCCTTTTTAATGCCAATAATGAGTATCATGTGGGTAAATCCAATGGGAAAATTTTAATCTTTATTTGATTGGTCAGCAATATTTGACACATTTGAATCTCAGACATTTCCACTGGAATTTTGTTTTCATTTTTTTTTCCTACATCACAATTGTTGTTTTAGTCTCCTTCTCCGATTTTTCTCTATCCAGATTTTTCTCTATTACTTTAACTCCACAGTGTTGGAGAGTCTTAATAGTCAAATATCTTTTCTGATATCTTTTCTTCTTTCTACCTGCATTAATTTCCCAGCTTTTGTTTGGTCTCATAGCTTAAGTGAGATAGAGAGATAGGTAGGTAGATAGATAGATAGATGGATGGATGGATGATAGATGGAATGACTTTCCAGTCTGGACCTTACACCTATTCTCTAGAGACAAATATACAACATATTTGAAATTTGTATTTAAAATTGGCATAGTCATTAAACTTAGCATGTACAAAACTACCTACCCCTATTCCTCTAATCTGTACCATTTCACAGAAGGGAAAATCCATTTTCCTACTTATTTAATACTAAAACTTTCTAATCATTCTTACATATCTGTAAGCACATCCTGAAACTTTGCCTTTAAAAACATCCAGTCTGACTGCAATCACACCATTTTCATCACTACCCCCTCAATCAAAGCCAGTGTTAGTTCCCATCTGAAGTACTTCAATAGCTTCCTCTTCTCCCTCTACTCTCAACTTCCACCTCACCCTTCTTAAGTCTATCCTTAGGAAATTAGCCAGGATAACTGCACTGAGTGAATGGGCAGTCTATGTAACAACTCTGTTGCTCTCAGCCCTCCAATTGCTTTCCAATTCACTTTGAATAAATATAATAGTGCTTGGCCTATACAGTGTCACTCTCATTTTCTTTCCAAATTCATGCCTTGCTTCTTTGTCCTTTCTCACTTTCACCAGCCAATCTGTTTTCCTTCCTGTTAGAATTTCATCATATACATTTTAGGAGGACACAGGCATTCAGCACATAGTGAGAGCTGTGGCCCCATAATTAAATAGAATATAATTATCAATGTCATTCAGTGGCAGACTTCAAAAAAGGTCCAGTTCTTACACCTGCACACCTAAGTATTCCTATGAGTATATCTCCACTTATTAAATACTTTTTAACTTTAAATCTGAATATTAGAATTTGATGAACTTATAGAAATGGACTTTTATTCAAAACTTAAATTCATGTGATTTTTTGAAGAGTTATATTTCAATATCTGATCCCATCCTTATATTCACAGTAGATGCCTAGCTGGCACAGGCAAGCATACATAGGTTTATATTCTTAAGGTAAATCCCTAAGGTTTGACTATAAATGAATGTACAGCTATCTCTACCTGATTATAATTAGTCAACTATTTTTGGCTATTTTGGAGCTTTCCAAAAGGAAGAGTTTCTACCACTTCTTGATCCCAGCTTCATGATTTAGAATGAAATGTTCAATCCCGTCTAGAATTTAGTTTAATTTATAAGCATTCAGGACTACCTAGTGGTGTTTAAGAAACAATGTTTGATTCATGCAGAGTTTTGGGGATAAAAACGATGAAATTTCTTTGGTAAACTTTTCATAAGCCACCTACAGGCTCTCATATATTATGAACACACTGTGGTCACTTTTTCAATTAAGGGAAAAAATATAACCATTGGGATATATGACAAATATTTATTCGTCCCCAACTGAACCGTGCAAGAGGAGAAAAGATAGAAAGGAGTATCAGAATGCATCATAGAATCCACACTACTCAGTCCATGTTGTTAAGCATTTAAGGTTTACACAGAGCAGCAGTGTGCTGCAGCAGCCACATTCCAAAGTGATTTTTCTGCAATCAGAGTTTCATTCATTACCCAATTTTCATGCAACTCCCTTGGCATTTGAAATATGTTTCAAGGTAGACTCCCCAAGGGCCTTTCCCCTCCCATAATAACTGATCTGCAGTGTCCAAAGATAGATCTAAATATCTTTGGTGCAAATTACTTGAGGCCTGCAGAGCATGATTCTCTGTCATCTTCATCACATTTCACACCTACAGAACTGATAACAGATTAATATCTAGGCTGAAAATATTTCATCAGCGTCTCTGGCTAAGGCACCTTGCATTATTTTATCTGGGGGCACCAATAAAAGGAGGGGGGGCAGAAAGTAAAAATTTATTTTCACTCAGAGAAGAGGGAGGAAAAAAAAAGAGAGAGAGAGAGAAAGATTTTCCTTTAGTATTATAAGAAAGGCGACAAAGCTGGTCCTGGCAAAGTTCTCTGCTCCGATTATGTATACACTTTTATTCAATCATTGTATCGCTCTGTGTCTGACATTTGGTCAATAGTGCAATCTACCACCGATCAGAATAAAACAGCCACCCCAGAGCACCTTGGAATTTCATTAGTTTCCTTTCAATGTAGTCCTTATAACTAGATGTTTATTTGGAAACACAAATTTAAAGTTCAATTCTGTGCCCTGTCAATATTAGTAAAAAGTCAAGGATCCTAGATATTACTGTAAACCTGATTTTGTTCCCTTCTTATTTATTTATTTATTTAGAATATAAAAGTTGAGGGAGGGGAAGTAAGGCACAGAAGAAAAGTAATTAAGAAATAAAATGAAATAAAAAAAAGTATTGAAGGCAAATTTTGCCGATAGGAAAGACTTATTTCTTCAGTATTCTGGGCTCTGAGAATAAATATGGAAAAAGACCTGGAATAAAACATTTTACACATGCATTCAATCTCTTCTGAATTGTAAAGGAGGCTGAAGGAGAAAGTATGAGGGAAATCAGTGGTATCAATATATACGTTAACTACAAAGAAGCAGTTCAATGTGGTGTTAAAGAAATGAATTTAATTTTTCCAGACTTAGGTGTAAACAGTGGCTCAACCATATATCAACTGTTGGGCTTGTCATAACTTTTGACTGAGTTTCAATTTTCTCATCTGAATATGGGGGTATAGGGGTATGGCTGGCTTGATAAGGTTAGGAAAAGGTAAAATAGCACTGGATACAACTAAAGGAGGTCACGTGGAAAGCTCTTAACACTCACTTCTTCTCCCGGCCTCCCTTCTTTGTACAAGGATCAGAGTAAGAATTACTTGGTAAACTTACTACTTTAAAACTATTTTATATATTGTTGTTTAATTTGTTAATTTGTTCATTCAAGATTTATTTTGTGCTAAATGAATTGATATGCTTTAGGGTTATATTGGAATAAATGCATGAGTGAATTAAATAATCAATAAAAATAATGTTCATATAAGACTAAGTTAAATGCTACAAGTATTTCTATTAATAGCTTTCAAAAGAGAGAAATTTGGTTAGTAATTAGAGGATTCATCTGTATTGGGCTAATGCTAGTTTCATATTTTAATACAATGTGCTGAAAGAATATGATCAAGATATTGGCATGTGATATATGGTCTTAAAATGCTGTTATCTGTTTTAGATTAAAAGAAATCCCAATAAACTCATAAAAGAGACCAAAATACCTGGTGTAATGGTAAAATTGACAACTTAAAGTTTTTTAATAAAATATGTTTCATTGCCTCATAACACATTTCTAACTTCTATCCTTTTATAATATCAACTGACAGTATCATTCACATTTCATCTTCGTGTGCTTTTGGTTTTATTTTGATTTGTTTAGAAGCTTTGGAACTATTTTCTAAATTATTGTGTATAATAGTAATGTGATATTAGACCTCCCATCCATACTTGAGTTTTTATTCTTACTTGCAATTGTCTTTATGTTCTTCAAAC
Organism: Spermophilus citellus; assembly: GCF_964194105.1. Lineage (NCBI taxonomy): Eukaryota > Metazoa > Chordata > Mammalia > Rodentia > Sciuridae > Spermophilus > Spermophilus citellus. The sequence goes on from NC_138197.1 coordinate 42,861,602, forward strand.
CAGCTAATTATTATTTTATATTTTATTTCCACCACAATAATGATTTGGGATATTTTAGTTGGAGTGAATTATGTCTTTAATTGCCGCAGTCCGGCTTCAGCAAAATAACCGGGGGTTGACGAGCAACTTGTGTACATTGATACAGCAGGAGTGGGAGCCCTTTATTGTAGGACAGAAGTGGTATATATACATTCCACACAGTTTATCTTAATTAACATAAAATAGATACAGCAGTCAACCAATAAGGAATCTCCACACTTAATGGCTCACTGGCGCCACCTCACAGACCACTCCCCCTGGCAAAATGCCAGGTGCCATCCTGACTTGTTTACAGACTCTAACATTTAATGGTTTATAAAAAATATTATGACCTTGTAATTTTTATCATCTTAAAATGGTCTCATATATTTTATGACATTTCATTGGAGATTTGTATTTTATATGAAACTTTACACTTTTCAGTGATTTCAGCAACCAGTAATAATTATAATGCTAATTTATATTTATTGCATCCTTATTATGTACTAGGTACTCTTCTAATTCTTTATGCATAGTAGCTCACTTGATCTTCCCCCAAAACATTATGAAATAATACAATTATTACTCTCATATTAATTAGAAGAGGACTAAAGTATAGAGAGAAGGCCACATAGATTTGCAGGACAGAACCAAGATAGGAAGCAGTGCTTTTTTTTTTTTTTTTTTTTTTTTTCCCCTTTATTTATTTATTTATTTATTTATTTATTTATTTATTTTTTATTGATTAAGCAGTGCTTTTTACTTCTAGAACCTGAGTTTTTAGCCACTATACTAAGCTGCTCCAAGAGCAAATCAGCTTATACATCTTTCTATGCACCATAATACTTCAAGATAAAAATATAAGTAACTCTTCCATTGTGATCTACTTACAGAACTGGAATCTGAATATGAACCATTAAACTTTTGATGTATTATTCTTCTGAAAGGACAACAGAATTTTTAATATAATAATCAAATTTCAAATTTAGACAAGGAACAAGGATTTACCAAAATCTGAATGAAATAAAGGAATGTAACTGGAAATTTTATGAAGTTGGAAATTCTGTTTTGCATTTGTAATCCTTAACCCAGAGTTCATTGGTTATTATTTGATAATTATTAAGAAATACGCAGGAACATTAGTTCTTTGGCTTCTTTTGCATTCTTTCTTTCTGGGAAGACTATCCTTGCGGTTTGTGGTTCTGGTGAGGCTGTCAATCAAGAACTCAAGTCCCCTGCCATAGGAGGAGGAATATGGAGGTTGGTGGTCAATTAGAATATTCTAACTCATAGAGCAAAGTAATGGTCCAGGGTAAACACAAGATTCCAGCAAAATCTGACAGAGACCTTTTGAGAAGAAGCTGGAAAAGATATGGATTCTCTCGCCCTAGGATTTAAAACTGTGAGAGCTATGTGGACTTGAACAGTTGGAGATCATCTGGTAGTGACAGGGAGAACGACTAGTCGAGAAAAAGTTCACATGAAGTCACACACCGACAAAAAATGGAGAGGAAGAGATAAATCTTGTTGACACATTGAAACACTTAGAACCAGCCATCTTTGTGCTCACAAGTCTCCAGCCTGCCTCTCTGACTCTCAATCATGTCAGGCTTATTCCTTCTACTTTCCCCTTCTACTTTCTTTAATCCATCCTCTCCTTCCTCCAGATAATCATATGTTTTTCTTTTCCCTTTCCTTTTTATCACTTCAATCTCATTTGACTTGTCATCTATACAGAGGGGCCTTACAGGCTCATTAAATCTGAGTTCCCATACTTCCCCATTCATTCTTTTAAAAATTTATTTATTTATTTATTTACTTATTGCATTATAATTCTTAATACACCATTATATCATATTCACTCTTCATTACCCAATTCTCTTTTATTTTTTTTTCTCAGAACTTTGTCCTATCTAGCATTGCATGTCTCTATCCACTAAAGTATAAATCCTCAGTGTGACAGAAGAAAACTTATTGTTTACCTTTATGTGAGGTAGTAATTTCATAAGCTACAGGACAAGTAGATGACCAAGAATAAATAGAGAAATGCCTAGAAACACACAGCTTGCCAAAACTAAATCAAGAAGAAATGGAAAGCCTAAACTGACCAATGAAAAAGAAGTAGATTAAATCAGTAATTAAAGAAAAGCTTAGAGTCAAGCTGTATGGGTGAATTCTTTCAAACATTCAAAGAAAATATCAATTATTCTTAAACTCTTCTAATAATAGAAGAAGAGGTAACACTTCTAAACTCATTTTATGAGGCCTAAATTTCCCAAATACCAAAGACATAACAAGAATTATAGTCTTGTATCCCTGATGAACATGTAATACAGAAATTTCAATAAAATACTTGTGAACTGAGTTAAATTGCACCTTAAAATATTTCTATACCATAGCCAAGTGGAATGCATCCCTGGGATGCAGGGGTTATTTAACACATGGAAATCAATATTAACAGAATGAGAGATTAAAACCACAGTTCATCTCAAGAGCAGAAACATCTCAGGATCTCAAGATGCAAAAACTTGATCATCTATTCATGACAAAAGTTTATAAAATAGGCCCACAGAAAATTTACATGAAACATTAAAGACCATATATATTAAAATCCCACTGTTCATATCATGGTAAGAAAAGATGAAATTTTTTTCTTCAAAGAACTAGTATAACTCAAGATATCTTTCTTGCCACTTCTATTCAACACAATATGCTGAGTTTGCTGGATCACATGGGAGGTTTATTTTTATTTGTTTTTAAGAAACTTCATACTGTTTTTTGTAATGACAATAACAACTTCCATTTCCATCTATTCTTGACATTTTTATTCAACATAAGGAAGGCCTAGTGAAAACAATTAGACAAAAAAAGTCAAATAAAATATATATGAATTAGAAAGCAAGAAAATTTTCTTAGCCTGTAGATGACATGACCATATATGTAAAAAATCTTAAGATTCAACAAAATAAACCATTGGAATCCATAAGAAATTCTGAAAAGTCATGAGATACAAAATAAATATATAAAAGTCAGTGTTGTTTCTATAGATAAACACAAACTATTCAAAAGTGAAATTAAGAAAATCATCTCACATGGGAAAAATGGAGGAACTGTGATTGAGCAAAGGGAGGGGCAGGATGGGAAAGAAAGTTGACATGGGGGCAGGAAAGATGGTGGAAGGAAATGGACATCATTACCCTGGATACATGTATGAGTGCACATATGTTGCAATGCTGCATCATGTACAAACAGAGAAATGAAAAGTTATGCTGCAATTGTATACAATGAATCAAAATTTATTATTAATTAGAATAAATAAGTAAATTCAAAAAGGAAATAATCTCATTGACAATACCATCAAAAATAATAAAATATTTAGGAATAAAGTAAATAAAAGTAAAAAACTTGTAAACTAAAATTCATAAGTTATCTATAGATCAATTTAAAGACACCAAAAATGTGGAAAGATATCCCTATTCACTGGATTATAAGAATTAATATTTTGAAAATGTCTATACTAATTACAGTGGTTTACAAATTCAATGTAATACTTATTAAAGTCCAAATGGTATTCTTCATAGAAAGAGAAAAAGCAATCTTGACATTCATATAGAATTACAAAAGACCCCAAGTAGCCAAAGCAATCTTAGATAAAAGGAACAAAGTTGGATGTATCATAATTTCTTATTTCAAAATATATAACAAGTCTTCTATAACCAAACAGTATGACATTAGCATAAAAATCAAACAAACAGACCAATGGAACAGAGTAGAAACTGGAACAGAATAGAAAGTAGAATTACAGAATTTCTTATTAATTCCAATGGTTTATTTTGTTAAATCTTTAAGATTTTTTTACATGTATGGTCATGTCATCTATAGGCAAAGAAAATTTTCTTGCTTCCTAATTCATTCAATGGAACAGAGTAGAAAGCCCAGAAATAAATCCAAGCACCTCTAGTCAAATGTTCTTCAATGAGGGTGCCAAGAACATACAATGGGGAAATGATGTTGGGAAAACTGGATATGCACATACAGAAGAATGACATTAGGCCATTTTCTTAAAATATATAATCTGACACCATAAGCATAGGCTTAGGCAAAAATAGACAAGTGGAACTATATTAAATTAAAAAGCTTCCATACAGCAGAACAGGAGTGAAAACTCAAATCTATTGAATGAGAGAAAATGCATGAAGAACATATATCTAAAAAGGAGGTGAATATCCAAAATATATAAAATAATTCCTCTACTAAAATAGGTATAACTACAATAGAATAATATTAATGATAATAACAACCTGCTTTACATGTGGGCACTAGATTTAAATAGACATTTCTCCAAAGAAGGCATACAAATAAATGGTCAATAAACATTTGAAAAGATGCTCAGTGTCACAGATTATCAGGGACATGCAAATCAAAACCACAATGTAGGGCTGGGGATGTGGCTCAAGTGGTAGCGCGCTCGCCTGGCGTGCGTGCGGCCCGGGTTCGATCCTCAGCACCACATACCAACAAAGATGTTGTGTCCGCCGAGAACTAAAAAATAAATAAATATTAAAAATTCTCTCTCTCTCTCTCTCTCTCTCTCTCTCTCTCTCTCTCTCTCTCTCTCTCTCTCCTCTCTCACTCTCTCTTTAAAAAAAAAAAAAAACCACAATGTACTGTCACTTCACTCGATGGCTATTATCAAAAAGACAAATAATAACAAGTATTGATAAAGATGTGGAGGAAAGGGAACCCCTGTACATTGCTAGTGGGACCTGAAGCCTGTACAGTCATTATAAAAAAGAGTTTGGACTGTCCTCAAAAACATTAAAAAGGAGAATTACTATGTAATCTGTGTGATCCAGTCATCTCAATTTTGGCATGCATCCAAAGGAAATGAAATTAGTATGTCTAAGAGATACCTGCTCTCCTGTGGTTATTATAGAAGCTAAGATATGGACACAGCATATACGTTTCCAATAGATGCATGGATAAAGAATTTGTGATATATACAGACACAGACATGTGCACAAATGGGATATTATTTTTAAAACAGGAAATTCTGCCATTTGCAACAAAACAGATTAACCTAAATAAACCAGGTAAGCATAGCAGAAGTCAGGCTAATAAAATGAAAGAAAACACAAATGCTGCATGATCTCACTAATATGTTCAATATAAAATAGTTAAATCAGAGAGGTAGGGTGTAGAATAATGATTGGCAGGATCTACAGATTGGGGAAAATTGGGAGATGTTAGTCAAAAGGTACAAAGTTTCAATTTTGTAAGACAAATTCTAGAGATCAAATGAACAGTATTAAATTCGTTAACAACACAGTATTGCATACTTAAGAAAATGATAACAATGTGAGGGTAGGGACGAATACATTTATCTTAATTTAAGCTTAATTGTGGTGATTATTTCACAATATTATATATATCAAAACATCAAGTCATACCTAAAATATATACAACATGTAAATTAAAATATATACTTTATGTAAATATATACAATATGTAAGCTGCAAAAAATGTCTAAGTTAAAAATTTTTGGACAATTGATATTTTAAAAATGAGTAATGCTTTATTAATCAATATACTGATAAATGTTAACTTCACATCATCATAACTAGTACCATTCTAGGTATTGTATAAACAACAAATATAATAAAAATAAAGAAGCTGAACATAGCACTTGGGAAATGACCATATAAAAATTGACAAGATAATATGAAAGGTAATAGTTTATATTGGAAATACTAGAAGGCTTAAAGGGGATGGAATCACATTACAAGGAGTAATCAGAGAAGATCTTCTGAAAGGCACAAAACTAACTCCAGATCTGGAATTACAGAGAGTTTTTTCATGGTGAATGAGGTTCAAGAACAGCCCAAAGCAAGGTGCTCTGGTAAGGACTTTTGGGGGGATACCACAGTCCAGCGATGAGTTCATTTGGGTGCTTAAGGGAAATGCATTTACGAGGTTGAGTTTATAAAGCATAAATTAGAAATATCTAGTTTTTATACTATTGACCCTAAAGCTTCTTATAAAGGAAAAAGATTCTATGATAAATACTTTGGAAAGTTAATCTGGCCTTAGTATGTAAAAATAACCATAATGGGAAAGAGGTCAGCATATCCTTTAGAAAACTTGGGTATGGTTCATATGGAAAATACTGAACCTGTGGAAAGGAAAGTTGTGTGCAGAGGGAAGAAAAGATAGCTCATGAAATGTGAACTGTGGAAGTAAAAATATAAGGGAACACAGACAATCAGGATTACCCCTGAGATTCTACTACAGGAAGAATAAGAAGATGCGTCCAATGATAGAAATATGGAGGTTGGAAGCACAACTAGTTTAAGGATCGCTGTGAATTTGGTTTTGATAATCTAAGGTAATAGTAATATGAGTAAGTAGAAATTTTCTATTGGTAATTCTCAATGCAGAGGTTTAAGAGAGAGATCAAATTAAGAGCTATAGATTATTCAGTCTATAAACAGCATTGAATTCATAGGTATTGGGGGACAACTTATCCTTTAGGCACAGCAGACATTGTCTGTAAATATGTGTTAATTTTTTAATAAAAAGGCAAACAGTTAATTTATATGTTAAAATGTTTTGCTGTTTGATATTAATATATTTTTATACAAATGCAATAGCAAAGTATAGGTTAATATTTTGTTTTATGAAGGAAGTGTACTATGAAAACAAGAGTACTAAGATCCATGAAAATCTCAGGAATGTTCTGAAGATTTAACTTTAATAATAATCAATTATTAGAAAATGGGCAAAAGGCAAAGAAAACTCTTAGAGCAATGGATTCTAAGATTTGTATCTCCCTCAATATAGCATGCTCATGAGTGTGCATGGTGGTGTGTGACACTTGTACTGGGTCCTCGCTGAGTGGCAGCTGAGTGCTGCTCATACTTTCCTGCCAGCAGGACCTTGGGGACTGTGTTTTATCCACGTGATGGTGACAGGGCATGCATCCTCTACTCAAGTTGCTGTACATGAATCCTATCAATCCCCTCATTCCATCTTAAGAACTCTATTAAAAAGCAATAAGAGATGTTAATTTTGTTTTTACAATGTGTTAAGTTCATTTTCTCAGCTCATTTTTTCTTTGTTTTGAACAGCTTAACCATTTTTGAAACAAAAATAAAATCACATAGAACAATTCTTTTTTTTTTAAGAGAGAGTGATAGAGGGAGAGAGAGAGACAGAGAGAATTTTTCAATATTTATTTTTTTTAGTTATCGGCGGACACAACATCGTTGTTTGTATGTGGTACTGAGGATCGAACCCGGGCCGCACGCATGCCAGACGAGCGCGCTACCGCTTGAGCCACATCCCCAGCCCCAAGAACAATCTTAAATAGTTTAAAATACAAACAAAATAAGTCAAAGAATGCAGCATTCACTTGAGAATACTAACGAAAAATTGAATGATATTTTATTACTTGAAAGTGGCAAAGAACTTTTTTCCATCTACCTGATTAACCATGATTCTTCAGGTCTCCAAATCGAGCAATTAAGATAACACAAGAATGTAAAATATACTTCCAAGGGCCTCTGTCCCAACTCTACTGGTGAATTTTTCAGAAAGAATAAATTTTATACATTCTTCATATTTTCCCCAAGTATTTTTTTTTTTTGTAATTTTTCTATCTTGGACTCCTCTCATGTCAAACATCACAGAACTGTTTTCAATTTTATTCCTGAAAGGATGTGGTATTTAAAAGTTATCTAACATTAGGTTGTTCAGAAATTATTCTTTTCTAAATTCTAAAGTGTGCTCTTTTTTATTCTTTGACAAACTTTGCTAAAAGAATGACTACATTTCTTTAACACTGCAAATAATAGAGTTGACTGTATATTTGAGCAGGTTGACAGCTTCACTTAGCAAACTCACCCTAAATTCCAAAAACAAACCTTGCCGACAGTTGGCTGACAATGGTTGAGATGACAACAGAAATAATTTCCAGCAAGAACAAAAACAGATTTAAGCTAGTACACACAACAGTGCAAGCCTTTTCTTTTTAAATGATTATAAAAAAGAAAAGCAATCAAAGGAGAAGGTGGCAACCTGCCCATTAGGTACAGCACAAAATCTCGGCCTATTGCAGCAAGTTATTTACAAAATCAAGTTACAGAGCATCCTTTGTCCTTACCAGCAGGTGCAGCTATTAAGCAGGAAACATTCAAATATAATATGGCCTAGAGGGGAAAAATAAATAGACAGTTTCCTTTCCCTTCCATTACAAATGCCTAACACCAGTGTGATAATTTAATAATTCAATTCCATTTGCTAGGAAAAATTAGCCATTTATTTGGAGTCTTGAAATCACTAAACTCTGAATGTTTCTCTGTGATCAAATCTTATATGGCATATTTACTTAAAGGAAAAGTGTTTTTTTTTTTGCCTTCTATTCTCTTTATTAGTTTCTCTTCAAGTATTTTGCAGAAACCTATAATGAGAGTCTGTTTAAGGAGAGTGGAATCAGCTATACATTTCATTTTTAATCATATTGAGCTATCCAGTATGTGATAAAAGTGCTTTTGTACTGAAAACTGACTAGTATCCCCTGGATGGCATCATAATGTCAGTGGGTGTTGGATGGTGTCTCAATATGACAACCTGAATGCGGAAGGATAATGGAGCAGTGAATTTGGATGAATGGGTCCCAATGGTACTTTGGGTCAATGATCAGAATGTGAAAAGAAGAAGACAGAGGAACCAAAAGAACATGGATTTAAGGAAGAGAGAAGCAAGTGAAATGTAATTGTGAAAGAGACAGGATGAAAATCATCAACGAGCAAGTTTTATAAATGGAAGGATATGAGAAAAAGCAACAATCAACAATATCCAATATTAAGAATTAACAACCTGCTGAATTCTGTAATTAGAAAAATAGTTTCTGTGAAATTGTTTAAATATGAAGCCAAACTGCAGTGGGTTGAGAGAATGTGAAATAAGAAGTATATTTAAACTATTAATGTAGATTTTGAATGTAAATGGAAAAAATATATTAAACTAGTATTTGGGAGAATGAATCTTACAGAGGAAATAGGGAGGAAAGCATAATGATACAAAGACTATTTAGAGATATGAGAAGGAAAAGAGATGAAAGCTAATACTGTATGAAGAGAAGTCCATGGGTTCCACAAGGTCTTAGAGGAGATGGGAAAGATTGCCTCCAAAGCTCACTTCACAGCATTGATGTTGATGGAGCCATTCTCCTTATCTTAGATGACAGTGGTAAAATGAAGATGTATGTAGACACAGGTGATTCATTCTTTGTTTGGAGAGGCTGGGCAGAGTTTTTTAAGTTATGTTCTCCATTAAATTTTCCATGAAATAGGCAAGAACATTTGCTGAGAGTAAGCATAGCTGAAGTGTAGTTGGCATCTTGAGTTAAGTACGAAATCTTTGAAATAGATGCTGATAACTTAGAGGAGCTTGAACCCATAATTCTGTAGTGGCACCATCCACAGTGCTTGTGTGTACAAGATATGAAGTGTTAGTAAAACTCATCTGTCACTGATCATGAAGAGAGAATGACAGAAAAAAAATAAGAAAATGATGAAATGGTGATTATTCATGAGAAAATAAATGAAATGTTTAAAGAATTTCAGCATATGTAGGGCAGGAGATCAGTTGGTCTAATTGATCTTTATGACTCCAAAGTTTAGCTCAAAAGCCAGAACATGGTGGATACAAACATAAAGATGGCAGAATGAAAGATGTCATGAAGTGGCAAACAGAAATGAGTGTCTCTCTTGATGACATTTAAGCTGGTAACAGTGATATAATTCTACAACCAATACTAATGATGGTAATAGAAAACATATATTGAGTGCTTAGGTGTGCCAAGCAGTTTGGAGCTCTTGCATTATCTCATTTAATTCTCACACATATATATGAGTTAGACAATATTTGTCACTGTAATTTTATGGGTGTGGTTTAGAGATGTCAAATATCTTGCCAAAGCCACATGGATAATAAATGGAGAAAGAAGTCAGGTAAAGTGGTTCCCGAACCCATTGTGCGTAGGAGAGAGAATACTAGAAGGATAGGAAGACACAGTTGAAAAAAATGATTTTGAAGGTTAAAGTTAAATTTTTAGCCATGTTCTCCCTCATTTGCTCTCTCCTATTTAGTGTTTCCAACACAAAGTCTAGTGCACAACAGGTATTTGAAAAATGTTTGAGCGATTGTATAATAGAGGGCTTGGACTTGAGATGTAGTGAGGTTGTACATTTTATATTACCAAATCATTTAAAGTAGAGAGCCCATGGAATCTTTTTATTCTAGCATATAAATTTTGGTGGCAATAACAAAACATAAATGAGATGATCAACAATAATTAGGCAATGACGGCAGTCCTGGTGTGGTCTTTTTTTTTTTAATACATTAAGATATTTACTACATTAAGAATGGGCCTAATATAGTTTCTCCATAAAGTTACAAAATATTATTGCATTTCTCTGACAAATTTCTTATGAAGGTACCTGGGACTACAATGCTGTCTTATCTCAATGCTTATTATATGGTAGAATTTTATACCATGTTTACATTCTTACCAACTACATTGAAAATACATGCTCTATTTTAGTGAACACAGAAAGCACATGCCCCACTTTAATGTCATTAGGGAAAAGATTAATTGTTTTTCTTATCAATTATAGGTTGGTCTCTACCCTCACCAACTTAAAAAAAATCAAGATCTTAAACTTTTGAAGTTTAAGACAACTTATGAAATTTAATAGAAACAATCTACATCAAAATTATTCCTGAAAATGTTATGCTCATCTTGTTGCCTATAAATATCCTTGGTATTTTCTGCAATGATGCTATTACCTAATCAACCTCAGGTCCTTGAAATAAAACATTTTCTTCTGCTGAAATTTTCGTGAGTTTTAGTAAACAATTAATTCAAACTGAAATCTGAAAATTTAAGTTTTGGTGGATTAAACTGCAAAAGATTAAATTAGAATATCTTAACAGGCAAGCAATCAACCTTCTATCATAACCTTGTGTGTTAATTTCATTTTTCTGCAACATTTTCCCCTACCTACAAAACTGAGGAAAATGAAAATACTTAAAAAAATCAATAAATATGTTTTAATGATAAATATGTAGGTGAAAATAATAAATGTTATAAATAGTTTTCTTTGAATATTAACTTTCTGAGAGCAGGGAATAACTTAGATATTATAGAACAAAAAAATTCCTATCAAATGATAAGGTTGTATGAGAATGTTTTTGAATGATATACATGGATTGGAAAAATCAAAATTAAATAAAAATCAAGACTAATGTTTTGTTTGTCAGTGCATTCAAATGTAATTTAATGAGTACAATTTAAGTAATTCTTACTTCTAAGAAATAGTGTAAATATTTCAATTCAAACTATAAAATACTCATTACAAAATATTATAATATTAGATTCAATTATGTTCTACAAAATATAGAGCAGCAAAGAACTGCAGATATTGAGACAGTCTGGAAAATAATAACCTATACATATGTTTAGGGCCTAAAAAAATCAGATTACACTCATCTGCTTCTCTTGACTATTTCGTTTATATTCATGGGAACCAATTTCTGGCAAGTTTCCAAATCAGTCTTTAAAAGTTTAATTTTAAAAGAGTCTATTTTTTTAATGTAAAATAATGTAAGCTTATTTTAGAAAAATTGAAAAACACCAAAGTCATCATAAGACAAAACAATCACCTAAGCCCTTCCCAGACAGGACAATTGCTATTATTTTGCTTTATATTCTTCAATATTTTTTCAAAGTTTAGTTTGATTATGGAATTTTGTCTTTGACTTTTTGTTTTTCTTGTTGTCATTCTTAGCTACTGTATTTTGATTTTCAGAAATAAGTACATGGGAAGAGTTTTTAGCAGAAGAGAGAAGAACACTCATCATGTGTAGAAATCAAAATTAGGCAAGGCCTAAGACAGTAGAGGAAGGAATAAGGAGGAATGGTGTATAGGCTAGGTTTATTTGATTTATGGTGTGGTGAAGTTATAGTAATGATTCTGCTCCATAAAGTCACTCAGGGATCCAGGCTGATATAAGCTCAAGCTCCTGGACCCTGCGAAATACAATGACAGGGTAAATGAAGAACTGAGAAAACAAACATAAGCTGTTCACTGCTTGACTTGAGCTGAGAAGTGACATGCCTCAGTGCTGCACTATTTTTCTTGGTACCAGAAATTACATGGTCCTCTCTAATGACAAAGTGACTGAAAAATATAGGGACAAATAAAATATATTGAGAGAGGCTGGAGTTGTGGCTCAGTGAGGGAACACTCATCTAACATGTGTGGGGCGCTGGGTTCGATCCTCAGCACCACATAAAAATAAAGTAAAGGTATTGTGTCCAACTACAACTAAAATAAAATATTTAAAAAATATTTTGAGGGTGTCATGTTCTTTAATACAAAAGAAGAACCAAAATGAATAGATTTATATGTTCATGTGTAAGACTTTAAATTGTACTTTAGAAGATGTATCTAATTGCTCTGATATCTCATCTCCTTTTCTACAACTCTGATAATATTTGCTATCTTAGTACAATTTTTTAACAATTACGTATATAATTATACTGTCTTAAACTTATTTATTCATTTAATGTTTTTCCTTGAGAGATTTACATGCACAGAGCAAGTACTAGGCAACATTTATCCCATGAATATTGTCCTAAGTATTGTGTACACGAGAAAACAAAGATTATTGAAATCTGCAGTTATTTTGTTACATTAATTGCATATCTTGATAAAAATGATACACTTTTGCCTCTTATTTCCTGGAACTACATCACTTTTCTGCTATATTCATGGCTTCCTGTTTTCTATATGATAAACTTCAAGATCCCTTATGTGTTATATTACGTTTGCCAATAACTGGCCTTTGTTTAAATCTCCATTTACCTCCCAGTAACATTTTATGTTCTCAAAGTATTTTTTAGTTTCTTGATATACTACATTGCTTTTTTTTTAAAGATATCTTTTCTAGAAAAGTCTGCGTGGATTATCTTTCTGAAGGCCAATCTCTTTTCCTCGAACACACCATCAATTGTTCATAAATTCCTAGTTAGTGCTCAAGTGTGAGCTTCGCTGTTATCTTTTTTTTATTGGTTGTTCAAAACATTACAAAGCTCATGACATATCATCTTTCATACATTTGATTCAAGTGGGTTATGAACTCCCATTTTTACCCCAAATACAAATTGCAGAATCACATCGGTTACACATCCACGTTTTCACATAATGCCATATTAGTGTGCTGTTATCTTTTCCTGGGGTAATTTCCTGCCCTCTCTGTTTAAATAACATCCCATGTATATCTCTGCCCTTGAACTCCTCGATCATAATGATCTCTTACATAACTATTTCTTCTACATGAAGTTGAGCTTTCCAAGGCCAGGGAGCAGGTATAATTCATATTTGGACCCCAGTGCCTATTCTAATCATTTTTTTGTGTGTGTTTTTGAAGGATTAATCATTGGAATCAATGAGTGGAATACCCTGAAAGTCTTTCCATTTTTCTTTGATGCAGTGCCTAAAGCATACCCTTCAAATATTCTCCCCATCTTGTCATTTTATTAATTCAGTAGGGCTCTTGTAAAGTTGGAGGTTATAGACGACATTAATTCAGAGTAATTTTAAAGAGGAGGAAATTTTGTCCCATGCTTTGTGGATTGCTTTCTGCACCCTGGTATAGATGGGTCAGTTAACTTTAAAGTGAGCCTCAGGTAGGCACATTATGCTCCTTCCCACCCTACTAGGTCTTTCAAACTACTATGCCTTTCCAAGAGCCAGAAGTGCAGAGTCTATGAAAAATGAATTATTAATGTCTGATTTTCACAGCAAAATAGAATATTTTTGCTCAAAGAGTAGCATTTCTTCCATGATTTCAGACATCCTTTATTAATATAAAATCCTGACCCTTTAGTAAGGTGTCTTTTTGAATCACAGATTTGCTGACTTTAATAAACACACTGCTGTTATTTTTAATAAGCATGAAAGTTCAGTTTGGAAAGTTTATGGTCTGGTTACAATCAAAACGACAAGTGAAGAGTGACAAATAAATATATAAATAAGACTAAACATTTCTCACATACCAAATGTAGTTTTCAGATAAATTCAAGTGGGGAATTATTTTTTCTGAAAGAGGTTCTTTCTGTATCTGTATAGATCTCTGGCCAAGAAAAGACATATGTGCAGTGGGTATAGCACAAAGCTTTCTGCTCTCTTCAGTCTGCCACTTCTGTCCTCTCAAACCCACATACCCTATTAATTACGTTATTGGCCGTTTTGTATTGTGCCAAATTGACCTCAAATATGTTAGAAAATGTCTTTGTACTAGTGACTTGACATTTAAAAATGGAAATAAGAATTTTAAACATTGAATCAGTTTTAAAATTTCAATGAACACTTTTAAGTAAATTTCAAAGCTATTGATTATATGATTACCTCAAAAAAGATGATATTTTTTGTTTTGTTTTCTATTTTAATTGCTTGTTAGTCAAATTTTGGAGACATTTTGTTCCCTGACAGTTGTCCTAGTCACTTCCATGAACACAACTTAAGCTATTTTCAAGATCCAAAAATCTAAAAATGCAATCAGGATTTATCTAGCAGTGGGTTTCAGTTTTTGTTGGGTAAATTTAGTTTTAGTACAAGTAGCAGTGGTTACATTGTTTTCCTTAATTAGTAGGAGCACAGTCATAAGCACGGCTGCCTAATCTTTCTGTAATGGCCCAGCATCATGGTTATTTACCAAACTGCCTTTTTGAAGGTCATTTATTAAGCCATAAAGAAAAGAAAATGATTTTCCAAGTTTATCAGATAATCAAAACCCCAATACAATGTCTCATTCTAACAAAGGCTATTACAATTCTGAAGATGATTGGAAGCATGGCCTTCTTTAAAAAAAAATTAATAACCTCTACTTGAATGAATTTCCTGTATTGGTTCCAAAAGGGAAGCCATCCTCCTGATGCCAACAGAGTTTATGAACCTAGGTTGCTCTATCACTGCCCTGGTTTGCCCGGAGACAGTACAATTAAGACTCCATTTCAGTGACTGTGACTGTTATTATCTCTGAGGTCGAGGGCTTTGTAATATCTATTTTAATTGCTATTCTTCAGCCTTCTATACGGGTGGCATGGTCTAAGAGAGGCTATAGATCACCACCAGTCAATTGTTTCCCAATAATTTACCGAATTCTAGCTTCCGTCCTCATTTGGTCAGAATTTATACAACGACATTATACTAGAAGGCTCTCCAAGATATTTTAACAATATATATTAAAGTATACTGTTTTCTCAATGATGTCACCATGAAAATAAACATATCATGACCTTTGGTTCAAATGGCTTCTTTCTATCCTTTTGGAGTTATATGACAGGAAAAGCATAAATATTACCTGAGAAATGGAAAAAGACATGATTAGAGTCTTCTCTTCATTTAGAAAATATCCTTTTCTGCATATATTAACATGAATTTGCTTATAAATTTAGCACTACTTTCTCTGAAATTTTCACATTCAACATGTTGTGCATACCTTCTGTATGGCAGTCAGAATACTAGAGGATTTTACATACAAATTTCCAAATAGTATGAAGTAGGACTAATTTTCTCTGCAGATGAGAAAACTAAAGCTCACAATGTGTAAATAAATTAGCCACAATCATTCAACTAGTTTGCTCATTTGTCTTGGTGGTAGCACAGATCTATCTACTCAGAAGTTCCAAAGAGATGAGTATAAGTTGATGTGTGCCACTTGGAAAGGGAACATGTGAGCAGTGATTAGAGGTTGGTGCTAAGGTTGGGAGTGGTGGGCACAATATCCACAGAAGGTACCAAAAAGGAAAATCTGCTGATGATGGCATTCAGCATTAGCAAGTCAGTCTGTCGCAGTGGTATCTACATATTTCTCTTGGGATTCTTCCAAATTCTCTAGTACACACTTAGCTGAATTCTGGCATTGCCAGTTCTAGTAACACTAGGCAGCAACACGAAAGAGAATAAGCTCAGGATCTGAAGTTAGACCTTGTAAGTTCTTAGTTCCTTACTTAACAATATATGTCATAAACAAACTAATAGCTTCATGGAGTCCTAGTTTTCTATTTTGAAAAAACATTATTTTTACCTCTTCATGAATTTAGTTAAATAACAAATAACCACTGCACAGCTCTGTTGCCTAGTAGGTGCTCAATAAATGCTGGTTTCCTTTCCTCTTTATTTTATTCACTTTTCTTCCTTCTTCCTGCCAACCACTTAAAACATTCTGATGACTTTTAATTCAGGCTCTTCCACCTAAGACCACCTCTGTATGTTTCTTACAATTTATAATTACAAACAAATGATAGTTTGCAGTTTCTACCTTTTAGTTGCTCCAAATTCATACAGAGGTCAATATAAGATATTAGAGACATCACAAATGACAGGATTGAGGAATAAGGTCTGTGGAGACAGAAGCTGTTTCTAACATGTCCAAATTGGCTCTTTCCCTTTTGTTCCACCTCTTAGAAAATGGAACTGCTTTTCACCTAGTTTTACAAGACAATAGGTTGGTTACTCTGCATTATTCTTTAACTTCTGCAGCACTTATTATTCTTAACCAAGAAATTCTTCTTGGAGCACCCTCTAGTTTTGTTTCATTGACACCATAATTTTTAGAATTTCTTCCTTTCCTATTGCACCATCACCCCTCAATCCCTCTTGCCTTTGCCTCCACTGAGCAATAAGTATAGGAATTCATTGGGACTCAACTGGGACCTCTGTATTTCTACCCCTCTGGTTCATTCGATTCCTTGGCTCTTAGTATTTCTTGTGTATTGGTGACTCTCTGATTTCTCAGTAGGCCACATTTCTTTGTGCTCTTGTAACTAGATGTTTTTATCACTTCTACCAATGACATCTGCTTAGATGTTTCAAACTACATAACCAAAACAGATCTTTGAACCTTTCCTTCTATTGCTTCCTTCTCCTCTAGTCTCTGCCATCTTAGCACATAGCAGAAATGAGAAATCCTGTTTAACACCATATTTTCTTTCAGATGTCAGACCATTCCATGTGAACGCTGACATATTTCATGAATATATGCATTGCATCTGTGCCACTAACACCACCCTAGAGCAAGTCACCTTCATCTCTTCAACATGGTGTTCTGCAAGTCTTCTAACCTGTCTCTCTGCTTCTGCTATTGCTTATTACCAATGCAGTCTATATGTAGATGCCCAAGTGATCTTTTAAAAAGGCAAATTAATCATGTTACTTTCTTGCCTCAACAGCTTTGCTTTTATAAAAAAAATCAAAACTTTGTCATGGCCTATAAGACTAGCAAGATCAGCCTAATTCCCTCCACCTTGACATTTCTGGCATCATTTTTTACTGTTTCCCCTTGCTCAGTATATTCTAATCACCAGCCTAGAATATACTGTTCCTTAGTTGTCCCCCATTCTCTTCCTCCTAAATCAACAGAAATCTTCCTGAAATTATTCTTCTGCCTCAGTATTTAAGCCCTCATATCTCAGCATTCAGTAAATATTTATTGGGTAAATGAAAATATAAATGACTCATTGCCTCTTCTTATTTCCTATACCTAATTAATCTTTAAGTTAAAACCATGTTATTTTGTTAAATCCTTGAATCATTATTATCCCTAATGTTCTTGCCTTAATTCTGGTCATCATTATCTCCTTCTTGAATCATATAAAATAATTTTTTATGTTATGGGTTAGATATGAAGAGTCCTCCAAAAGCTAATGTGTGAGATAATGCAAGAATGTTCAGAGATGAAGTGAATAGACTATGAGAGGTAGAACCTGATCAGTGGATTAATCCACTTGAATAGATTAACTGGTTGGTAAATGCATGGAAGTTGGGTGTGGCTGGAGTTGATCCAATGGGCATGCCTTTGAGATGTATATTTTGTCCCTGGTGAATGGAGTCATGATCTAAACTGTTTTCCTCTGCCATGCTCTTCTGCCAAGATGTTCTGCATCACCTTGGGCCCAGAGCTACAGAGTTGCCTCCTCATGGATTGAACCTCTAAAAACATGAGCCAATTAGGTATTTTAGTCATGGTGATGAAAGAGTTGACCAAAACAAAAACTGAGCAGAATTCTAGGGCCAAGTAGATAGAGGTAACCAGGGAGAAACTCTGCTTAACAGATTGAAAAAGCAGAGTGGATGATCATTACAATTCTGTGGTTGATGGGACTCTAGACTCTCTGGCTTAGGGAAAGATCCATGTTATCCTATAGTTCCCCCTGGAATTACTTCAATTGATCTTCTTCTAGCTGATCGTTGTGTATCAAGTTCTCTCTTTAGTCATTTCTTCATATGCAGCTAGGATGTTAAAATTTCCTATTTTAAAAGTATTGCATGATTTTTTTTGTTGCTGTTAGGAAAAAAATTTAAACCTCTTAGCTGGCATAAAAGTCTTTCAAGATTTGGCCCCTTAATTCATCTGTGTGACTCTCTGCAATTCAACTCACATGTCTGAGTTGCATTCTGCCCTATCAGGAACTTTGTTCACTTTATCCCTGACTCTATAGTGCTAGACTCTTATTAGATACTTGTAAATGTCTGTTGAAGGAATCATTTTAGTCAGGTATCCTACTCCCACTGATGTCTGACTTTCTTGCTTGTCTCTAATTACTTCTCATAGTGTGATCATATATTTTATTCTAGGAGCTTATCCAGAAGCCAGCCCAACTAATATAAAAAGTAATCTATAACATGGATTGTCCTGTGAAAGATTTGACTGGTGACTATGTTTTTATTTATTTATTTTTGGTACCAGGGATTGCACTCAAAGGTGCTTAAACATTTAGCCAATACCCAGCCCTTTTTAATATTTTATTTAAAGACAGGGTCTCACTAAGTTGCTGAGGCTGGCTTTGAACTTGAGATCTTCCTGCTTCAGTCTCACAAGCTGCTGAGATTATAGGCATGCACCATGGCACCAGCAGTGACTGTTTCTGGTAATTATTTTGACCACCTATTTTCTTTTGCTTTTGCTCCAATTTGTCCAGCCTATCTTTGTTGACATCTGCTCAAAACATCTGCTGACAAAAGGGAATTGCCAAGATGTCAACTATTTCCCTTAACATTGAAAAGATATCTTAAAGCATAAAGAATCAATAATAGGGTAGGCAAGCTAGTACTTGGTTATAAAGAACATTGCAGTGATTCCTTACTCTGTGGATATTTAGAAAATGTTAAATAATCTGAAAGAATATTGAGAAAAGTTTTTTTTTCTATCCATATTAAACATATGTAGTAGACATTTCATTTTTTGAGGTAGCCAAAGATTGCTTTTATAGTACAAGTATATGTTCTTTCAATTAAATAAAAAATTTAAAATATATCTAGCATTTTAAAGGATTGTTTATATATATACATATATGTATATCTAATAATATATAATTATATATAACACATATTATATATATATGTGTATATATATTAGTTGTAGATGGACACAATATCTTTATTTTTATTTATTTATTTTTATGTAGTGCTGAGGATCAAACCCAGGGCCTCAC
>NC_138197.1:42886183-42891870 GCF_964194105.1 Spermophilus citellus
GGCCAGAGACTTGAAATGAAAACAACAACAACAACAAAACAAACATGCTTAGAGAAACTAGAAAAAAATATTTAAAAAAGCAATAATTTCACAATTACATGCTAGCACCTGATTGCAAAATTGGTAAAAATATGAGAATTAACAGAACATTCAGAGTGGAGTAATATTTAAATGGTGAGATTTCTTGGAAGAGGTGAGATTGACATAGAGTATGTAAAATAGATAAATGAAAAAGCAAACAGTGTTCATTGGTGACCTTGTATTTATGGTGCTGATAATTCATTCATTATTCGTGTTAGTTATATGTCCACTGTGAAAGCAATGGAATATACATATTAACCAGACTGACAGCATCATAGGGTTATTTTCCAATGTTTGCTTCTGTAGTAATGATAGCCATTTATGGAATCTTTTCTATGTGCCAGGCACCGTGTTTAATGCTTTACACTCTCAATTATTAAATCCTTAGATAAGTCTACAGGGTAGGTACCATTATCTCTGGCATATAGATTGGGAACAGAAGCTTGCAGAGGTTGCTCAAGGTCAGACTGCTGTGAAGTGGAACATTGCTGACACTCCTATTGATTGAAATTCAGGTCTGTTTGACTCAAAAGCTCCTACCCTTGTCCTCAGGCCATCCAGAATTCCTGGATCTTCACGGCAGGTACCAGCTTCCATCCCTTACTCAAGCACGCTCTCAACATGTGGGCTGTAGGTTTTAATTACTCTGTCACTTTTCCTCATTTATTGATCAGTTTGGCAATCATTAATTGAATGCTTATTTTGTGCTAAGTGCTGTAAACAAAGCTGGTGAAGATAATAAATATCCTTCTCTCTAACCACCTGTATTCTATTAAGGCAGAACTCAATAATTGTTATAGATGTATAAGGCGCAAATAATGCTTTTCTAGGGATGAGAAGGACAAGAATTCAGAGAAGGTTTTTATAGAAAAGATGACACTTAAACTGAATCTTGATGGATAACTTCCTCATTTGCCATTTCTATAAGGTTGAGCAGAGAGTGGGCCCTAGCATCGGGTTTCAGAGAAATTCTGGTTGTGGAATCTTGGCAGAGTTAAAGGTTCTTAAGGAGGAGTGACCAGAAGAAAATAAGGTGAAATAATGAACAATAGCAAAATAATGAAGGATGATCTCATATGCAATTGTTTATCCTTAACAGCAGCAGGAAGTCTTTAAGGGATTTAAAGGGAGATGTGTCAGTTTTTTTGTTTGTTTGTTTTTTTGTTTTTGAGGAGGGAATAATAAAAAGAGTCGATGAGACAGAAACTAAGAGGCAAAAAATAGAGAGGGCTGAAATATAAGCAAGGAGGATTTTCGGGGATCTAACGAAGAAGACATAGGGGTAATGGGAGGGGAGCATTTCTAGATAACTTCAGGCTTTTTACCATTGGTGTTGGTTGAATGGTAGAGGGAGACAGAAAATGTGTGAGAAAAAAATAATAGGGACCAGGAGTTTATTTTTGGATAATTTAAATTAAAAAGTCAATAGTACACTCAGATGTCAAAAATCAAAACAAAACCTATGGGATTCTAAACAAATGAGATATTCAACAGAAGAGAGGCAAATGGAGCAAACTGTTTTCTCTGTTACTGTAGTGCTCAGTGTGGACAATGTGGCTTAATATGAGCCTCTGATATGGAATTCCATATCGAACAGATATGTCTATCAGGCAAGGTGGCCATGGACAGGTTAAGCCCATGTGAAAACTTTGCTTAGATACAAAGCTTGGATGAAAAGGGATTGAAAATAGAAGAGGGGTTATAAATTGAAACGTTTCCAAAACATGGGAGGAGAGTGATACCTAGAGTGCAGGTTTCTGGGACTGGCCTTATTGATTAACTGAATCAGTCAATCATTTAACAGACATCTATTAACACATTCCGTATATCTCAGACACTGAGCTAGATTATAGGGATATAGTAGAGAACAAGAGAACAGGGCAGAAAATACTTTGCTTTTATAGAGCAATGTAATATGAGATGCCAACAAAATAATTGAGCAAATAAACATAACACATGGAGATGAATGCTCTGGATAAAAGAATAAAAAGTGCTGATATTAAAAAAAAATAACTGTGCAGAATATAGATGGGGAAGCCTAGTCAGATTTAGTGATCAGGGAAACATCTCTCTGAGAAGATGGCATTTAAGCTGAGATATGAAAGACAGAACACACAATGTATGTAAGGAGCAGGGAAGACATACTAGGAAGAAACAACAAGAGCGTTTGACAAGTTTCTGTGGCAGGAAGGATCCTGGGGAGTTTGAGCACCTGGAAGAAAAAAAGAGCATTGTGGAAATTTACTCTAAGTCAGGGGCTGATCACACAGGGCCTTGTAAGCCAGCATAAGAAAGTGTGATTCTGCAGGGGAAAGTCATGGAAAGGTGGCATAACGAAGTCTGAGTTTAGTGTTATACTTGTTGTCATGTGGATAATGAACTAGAAAAAATCTAAAACCAGCAAAATGCAATAGAATATTATAGAGGATATGCAATAGAATATTATGAAAGAGGATAGCACACTAAATTAGTGTGGTTGATGGAGACAAAGAAAGAGAAAGACAGGGAGAGAGATGAGGGGATTCAGTAGGTAAAGGGGCTGCCTTATGGACTGATGAGGAATGAGGAAGAGAGAGAGTAACTAAAAATGACTCCTGGGTTTGGTGCCATTTACTGAGGTAGAGGCTATTGAGGGACACACTGGAGTGGAAATCAGAGACCGAGAGTTTGTTGATGGTGGGTTACAAGTGTGGGAGTGATCAGTCTGTAGATGACAATTAAAGCCATGTGACGGGATGAGAAGGAGGATGAACAGTGTTTCACATCAGGAGAGAGAAAAGGAATTAATTTTAATGATGTATACAGAAAAGTTTCTAGAAAAGGCAGAAACCTGAAGGGGCCTCTGGTTAATGAGATATATGTGTTGTAGAAAGCAAGCCCCTTTCTAGTGAAGTGAGGCATGGGGTAGAAACCTTGTAATTGACAAATGACACGGAGAGGGAGAAGGCCAGGGACAGGCAGTGGGGAGACAGAGGGGAGAGGGAGAGATGATTATGAAAGTAAGTATTGGTATTGACAAGCCATCACATTGGAAATTCATAGATTTATGAATTTGTCACAGCATTAGCCCATTTTATTCAATCCCAAGCATTACCCAAAGTGAAATATCAATTAGACCAATTGTTATGGGGGTTACAGGGAAAATGGAAGGGACGTTATCTGTGGGCAAGGAGGTATGATACTAACAAAAATTGCACTGAGGTGTTCTGAGCTGAGGAAGAAATAAAGTAAGAAAGGAAGTGATGGAGGAAAAGGAGGTATTCCTCCAAACAATGACAGTCTTAGAAAAAAAAAGATTTTCTTGAATATTTGAATTTATACATTAAATGAGGGAGGAAATATTATGTTGGTGAGATAAAATTAATAGGAATTAGGGATACATTGAAAGTGGCATACGAAAAATAGAGAGATGTTGACAGTGATTTTTCAGATTTGTACCATGGGTGATGAATAGAGTCCTTTGATGCATTGTTCCATGGGACAGAAAGGCTGTTCCCATCCCCAAGTCCAGTGTTGCACATTCCAGTTTGAGTTGGTATTCAGGCATCTGCTTGGAATTTTGCCTATAGGAGGTGTGGCCTGAAAGAGGTGCTTAGTATTAAATAGATCTGAGTTGGAGAATTTAAGGGGTAGAAGCTACAAAATAGGAAAAAAAAAATCTGCCCCAGAATTTGAAGAAGCACCGTTATTTCAGGTAGAATTTTACTGCCTTTGATCTCACATTAGCAGTGGTCCTACCACCCTCCTCAGTGCCAGTCTGTTTATTATCATAGAGCAAACATTTGTCTTAGTACAATTCTCTAGCCACAGGTAGTTTTTGTTACTTGACTAGAGAAATTTATAACTATGAAAATGCAAACCCCGAGACTTTCCCTTTCTGTGGCTCTCCAGGCAGAGACTAACACCTCTGACCTCAGAAGAGATGACATCTGCCAATTGGGCATGTTTCACTTTAACTACTGGCCAATTCCAATGTTCTCACAGATGTCACTGCCAAAGATTAGACCCAAACACTATGCAGGTGACTCTCAAACACTGCAGTTAACTGCTCTGACCTAAAGGTTTCATGAACATAACACAACGAAATCAAACTTACCATTTCATTGAGAGGACAAAGCTTTGTCATCCTTGACATTTCCTGCAACCATACATAAACCCATGGCCTTCTGACAGAGTGGAGATTATGCCTGGTGTCAGGACCAAAGACACATTCCTGAAGCAGAGCTACAGCTCCAAACCTCCTTTCCTTACCTCACATTCTTGTTTTCTGATCCCCAGAATATGATATGAAAGTCACATCTGTAAGGCATGCAGATGTGAATAATAGACAGTAGGTACTCAGTAAATAAGATCTGTCCTCTCATTTCCCTTTTCTCACTACTAGTTTTTAAACTCATGATTATTTAACATATGTATACATATTAAATATGCTGATACCCAGCTCTTTTCTTCATATTTAGTATGTTCCAGAAATGCATTATAGTTAGCATAATATGTTGCTGACTAATATCTATACTGTGAAGAATGATCACATGCATATGTGTACACACATGCATCAACACATGAGCATAAGGGCTTACCCAGAGGGAATATTTCTTAGGTATAGCAATGAACTCTTAGATGGCAAGCCACTTTATAATTCAAGAAAACTTTTCTTTGGGATATAGTTTTTACTTTAAATTTCATTTGTATTGGTTGAATATTGAGCTGTTGAGAAATGAAAGTCATTAAAAGATTTACACTTAAATTTTCCCTTTGTTCTAGTTCATTCATAGGTATGGTTTAGAATCAGAAACTTTTATTTTTAATGTAGTTATTTGCATCTAATGCATGAAATTAAAAACTTGAGCTTGACCATTATGGATCCCCCTCATTCTAGACACAACCCAATTTCTGATTTCATCTCCAAATCTACTTTATATTCTGTTCAAAAACATACCTGGAAATTTCTCTAATTTGTCCTTCTGATTTTGTTTGTTTCCTAGTACATGAAATTTTCTCCTCACATTCTTTATCTTTTTAAATCTCTAATTCTAATGTCTTCCCTCTGACAGGCATAAAATTATATCACTTGAGTGTCTATTAATTTGCTAGTTATGATTAATCCATACTATGCAGATAGTTATAAATTTCCTATAAGGGGAATGAGCTATCATTTTGAATGCTGATGTCCTTTTTCTCCATAGCTCTTTACACATAGTATGTACTTCATAACCATTGTGGATTAACCTCGTTTCATTTTATAGAAGACAAATTTGTTTTATAACTAAAACAAATGATTTCAACTATCCTTAAAAATGGTGTACATAAAAGAAAAATAGGCAATGGGAGAAAGATATTTAAGTATTGAGTAAAAGTGTTAATAAAATAAATTTGCTAGATTAGAGCTACTTCATAAATATTTTATATTACTAATGTCTTTATTGCATGTTTTAAAATTCAAAAACAGAGTAGAAGGTCACTAACTATAGCAGTTTACCCTTATCCAAGCTGGGTTATGTTCCAAGACCCTCAATGAATACCTGAAGTCATGAATAGTACCAAACCCTATACATACTATGTTTTTTCCCCCCTATACAAACATAGCCATGACATTTTTTTTCTAA